>NC_045733.1:19135885-19137304 GCF_008692095.1 Etheostoma spectabile
ACACACACACACACACACACACACGTTTTTAGTGATCTGCAGCTTCCCCTCGCCCAGGTATGCCGACCTTGCCACCACTCTGTGTTACGGAAGGCTGAGTCACCACTCACACATACCAAATGTGTTCTTCCACCCCCAAAGCCCTTCTCTGAAGTCTCTGTGGCTGCCACCACCTTCAAAGCTGAATGGCATAACAGGGGACAAGATTGTGTTAGAGGCCTCTACATGTTGACAGGACATTCTCAACACCTCTCCTGGACCAGCTACACACTAGAGCGGTTCAGAACAAGGACAATGTTATTCTTTCCAACATCTCGAAACTGAAAAACAATTTTTAGGTGTTACGACAAGGCAAGTCAATATCTAGACATTTGTTTTGAAAGGTAAACTATATTTGACTGTGTGTTTGCAACGGAATGATGTGTCCTTTATGCACACCAGAATGGAAACAATGTGGAAAGGTTTAGCTGCTGGAAGTGGAATTAGTAAAAGCACTGACGCAAAACCCAAACAAGAGAGCAAGGCCAATTAGCATCAATGCACCTCATCCCTGTAATCTTCACATTGCTTGTACTGTATGAGTGTACCCATGTGTGAATCTGCTTTTTGTAATGAAATAAGGTGACAGTGGCAGTAGTGAGCTAATTTAACAGCTCTCTGCAGGTGAATACAGATAATGCAGTTTTAATTAGAGCCTCATTTATCAGCATCTCTTACCAAGGACCTGCAGCTAATGCACAAGATGTTCTTCATATCCTTACAGCAGGCA
Organism: Etheostoma spectabile; assembly: GCF_008692095.1. Lineage (NCBI taxonomy): Eukaryota > Metazoa > Chordata > Actinopteri > Perciformes > Percidae > Etheostoma > Etheostoma spectabile. The sequence continues at coordinate 19,136,655 of NC_045733.1, forward strand.
CCTTGTCTTTATTTAAATGACTACAAGTGATAATTCACAATAGGTGTCTTTTAACCCATTTGGCTCAAGCCAATTTACTTTGCCTCCCTCCCTCATTGGTCTATAAACAGTAACACATTCTTTGTTCCACAGAGCACTTTAGCTGCTGCAGTAAGATTGCCTTGCCCTAAACAGAATGAGAAATGGCCTGTTGGTTTGATATGTGCTGTGTGCCCCTCTTTCAAGTAAAAGAGAAAGCTGTCAATGGTGCATGCGGTACTAAAGGCCAAGAGTCTGAATAGTTGCCCAGAGGCCTGTGCTACGAAGCAAAATTTGGCGTAAACGAGGTAACTTCAGGTTTAACCCAGGGGTTTCTGTATCACGACGATGGATAAGTTGATACTGGGTTCAATCGCCGTAGTAACTTATGCTGAACACCTAACCTGGACGGGAGCAGGTTATGATGGAGATTAGAGATCAACCGGTGTAAAAGCCCCGCCTACTGACCAATCAATACTTGATTGATAACAGCGTCACAGTTCTTAGAAGATCAGGTGAAGCCAGAGTCTTTATAGTATCAATTCATAACAAAAGTTATCTTTAGACACTTTACAGATAGAGTGGATCTAGACCACACTTTATAATTTACAAAGACCCAACAATTCCAGTAA
>NC_045733.1:19137314-19137703 GCF_008692095.1 Etheostoma spectabile
AGCAAGCATTCAGTGCGACAGTGGCGAGGAAAAACTTCCTTTTAGGAAGAAACCTCAGACAAACCCAAGCTCTTGGTAGGCGGTGTCTGACGGGCCGGTTGGGGGTGTGATGCACAGTGGCAATAACAGTTGCAATAAAGATAATGGAACAGTGACTATGAATGGTAGTAATAGTGGTTCATGGCATAGCAGGGCACTGCAGGGTGTTACAGGGTGTAGCGTGGCATAGCAGAGCATAGGTGGACATAGCAGGATGTAGCAGGGTTCAGCAAGACGCAGTGGTGTTATAGTTTGCTTTTCTTATGTAAAATACTCACCGCGTCTTTTATGTGAACGCGTGTGTCGCTGGATTGGGAAACCCAGGGTTGATAGGACTAGTTGATAACCCC
>NC_045733.1:19137713-19162615 GCF_008692095.1 Etheostoma spectabile
CCACAGCATATGCAGGACCTCGGTTGTTAGGGTTAGTGAAACCGGGTCACTGAAAGAAAACCATGATGTTGATCTTGATTTTTAGTTCAGGCCTCTGGTGAAGCTGACTGCAGGAATGCTTGGCACAGCCAACTCAGGGACGTCTTTCAGAGGAATTTCTCATTCAGCAGGGCTTTATCATGCAGAGCCTCTCAGCAGAAACAGCCATACTCTCTAATGTGCACAGGGAAGTAGTCAATGAACAAAAGCCATTTGGCATTTCTAGTGGTTCTGTGTTATGTTGTGCGGTCTCAAAACCAAAAAAACAAGGCAGCTGCCTACTTATGTTACCTCTTTCTTCCCCTTCTTGAGGACCCCGGGCATTCTCTGTCAGACCCTCCTCCACAGCGATGTGGAGGAAGGTCTGGCAATGCGAGACTATACATTCCAGCTGGTTTATTATTATGCTACTCTCAATTTAGATGTTTCATCATTATTTTATAATGTAAGTTGATGCATTACTGTAACATAAACAAATAAAATAATCATTAAAATTTGGAAGTACTGTTGCAAATCCGGATCATGTGTGAACAATGACAGCCAGGTATATTAAACTGCATGTTTGATTAATCTGCTAAATGCAAATGCATGCTTTTGTGTGAGAGTTCCTACCATTGGTAAGGACAATGAAGAAAAGCCTACAAAGCAGTGGTCTGCAATTGCATTGAAATCCTTAACACATATATTTTTATGTGTTTCACACATATAAGACAGCAAGTTTTGCTAACCTGAAGGGTTAGCTGACTATTATACTTTTATGTGATTGGGGTTCACGTTGTAGTTAATTGTCTATTTCATCCCAACAGTACAAGTGAAATGATGTCATTTTGGTGACAGCAGATCAAGTGCCACTCAAATGCTCCACTCCAGCACAGACAGGCAGGCAGACGGAAGGTCTCAAAAAGGCCCCTGCTGCCAAAACCAAGAACTAGTCATGGAGAGGAAAATCAGGAGCTCAGGTGGAAGCCCTAGTTAGTCAGCAGGTTGTTTTAACCCTCTATTGCATGGTGTTGCCATATGGCAACAAATTCCTTTTCTTAGTTTTTTTCACAATAAACCATATAAAATGCATTGTTTTCTGTTCATGGTTGTGTTGAAAATAGGTAAGTGAAATTCTGAAGTGTTATAATTTGATGACTTCACATAACCAGAAATCTTGTTTTCCACCCCTTCTCTGGACATGTACCACACTGAAGATCACGTTCCAGTATCACGACGTAGTTGTTGTTTTTCTTAATTTGAGAAGCATTTATTTGAAACAAATGTAACTTTTATCTGGGGTAAGTAACTTTTTCATCACTTAAACCAGTTAAAATGCTATATTTTCTGTAGAAGGCCTACAATTAATGTGTGCCTATGGCTATAAGTGGAAATAAAGCCATCAAGAAATTTTTGCCATGTTTAAAAAAAATAATTCATGCAATAGAGGGTTAAAACTAGTCTTGCTTTTCCAGACCCTCCCAGGCGTGCTGAAGGCGGGTCTGGCTACTTCACACAGCATTCTGGGATGGAAGGAAAATGTGCTTTTGTTCAATGGCATTTCTTTAAACCAATCAGAATTGTCATGGGCGGTGCTAAACTCGCCGCTTGCAAGGAAAAAAACTCAGACGGGACGGATAGTCTAGCTAGTTGTTTCAATTTCCCCTTCAGAGATCTGAAAAGCAGTTAATCATAGGCCTCATAAATCCACCAAATTTAAAATTACAACACAAAGAAAGCAGAAGGAACCGGAAAATACATGTATCTGGCAGAATTTCCTGCAGCACCGGAGCAATCCTGGAAGGGGAACGTGAAGGATATAGACTAGATTAAAACTAAATCAACCTGCAGCATAGTGTTGTTTTCCTCAGTGCACTCTTTAGCTCTGTATGTCTCCTCAATCTGTGCAAACACCATTATGCACTGAGCCTGCGTTTCTCAGTTGCATCTTACTTGCTGTGGTCCCTTTTTGAATTGTTATCTTCCTCAGTCGGCCCGCTGCTCCTACTCCTCTCCCTGGCTTTATGGTTCTATCTTTCTGAATGCAGAGAGTTCTCTCTGTAAGTTATTGATTTCTGTTTTCTGTCCTCTCCGCCTCTTCCTGCTCTAATGCTCCAGTGGTTGTTGAATCAAGCCAGAGCTAGGGCTTCCCCCTGGGCCCATTGGGAAAATCAAAGTTGGAGGGTCATTGGTTCAAATAGAGGCTATACAAATATTTGTGTGGTTATATTTTTGGATTAGGCACAAATGGTTTATAATGATAAATATTTAAGGTTGCCCAGTCTAAAATGAATCAAAACATGAATCAAACAATTGTTATTCAGTTTTCAGTGAACTAGTTATATCTCCTGCCACTGTGTATTTCAATATGTAAATATATATTTTATATATGAAAAGATGTTTTAAAGAATGATCTTAATGAAAGACAAAATATATAAAATAAAATTTGAGCACAACACAGAGTGAATAGTATGTAGAGCTTGTTGAGAGAAGGAAAATACTCCAAAAGAATCCCTTCTTCTTGATGTCAGATCGCTGTATTCAGATTTTGTAGATGCATGTCACCCCAGTTAATTTACAGCTGATGAAAGAGAACGAAATCATTTGTTATGGCGATGTAAGAACTGCAGCGGTGACACTGTACAAACTACAAGCACCAGCTGTTACTTCAGTCAGCTTTGGTACATGTACTCTTTTAAACTATTAACACCATGAGATTTCTGAATTCTCAAGCAGTCCAGATAAATAGATTTAAAGATCTTTTATTTATACAGAGAGTTGATGACAGATGTGGAGTCAACCCGAGGCTAGTAGGTGAACTCGGCGCTCCAGAGGCTTCAACCTTTACCACTCAGGGAACCGAGTGAGTGGGAGGGAATTATCCTTCATGGAAATGGGCTGTAATTACTTTTTACAAAGGTCTGGTTAGGGGTAGTCCCATCTAAACCATTTATCTTTCTTCCTTTGCTACAACTCTGTATCTCTCTGTCCCCAGTGAGGGACGTGTGGAGGTGCTTGGAGGAGGCAGCGTCCAGATATCTAATCTCACAGAGGAGGATGCCGGCATCTACACCTGCATGGCGGAAAATACCAATGGAACCATTGAAGCCCAGGCCCAACTCACCATACAAGGTACCCTCAACAACCCACTTTGTGAGCTTTCTGTTGTGCGACCAGAGGCACAAAATAATTACACTGCCAGAAGCACAGATTAAAATATATCAGGTTACATAGTTACAAGTCAGCCAATCTTAGAACATCCTCATGGCTTTATTTTTTGGAGTAAATTAGGAACAAACAAATTGATCGTACAGGCTAAAATTGAGGCATTGATAGGGGATTTTTGAAGAGCAATGTCGAGTGAGGATGCATTAGTTAGTTACTAAGGAGAGCTGAAAACAGTCTCAATTTCTCTGATTATTTTTTGGGAATGAGCTTATTAAATGCCCTGAGACCTGAAACAAAGCAACCAACAATTTAGTTTGAGATGAAAGTGTGTTTCTTGCATGCAAACTATGTAGAGGTGTACAAGCAGGTAACTCAGCCGTGTTGAGATGTCCTGCACACTACAAAAAAGGATATGTCTTTGGAGATATTGAGGCAGCTTTGACAGTGAGTGATGTATATAGCATAAGCAGGCAGCATATGGAGTCTTAGTACCTGTTTATATCTGCCGTTTCACAGAACTCCACCCCACACAGGAGTAAAGAAAGAAGAAAGATTTGAGTGGCACATGTTGCTGGCAGGAGAAAGACACTTACTAGAATAAGTAGGGACTGAAAGTGTAGCTGGTCTTTTTTTAGATACCAGAACACCAGAAGACACATACAGTTCACCTTTGCAACTGAAGCACCACACAGTGTGTTTTCTTAATGGTCCTATGGCATAAGAATTTCACTTTATGAGTTTTTTTAACATTAAAATGCGTTCCCCCAGCCTGCCTATGGTCCCCCAGTGGCTAGAAATGGCGATAGGTGTAAACCGAGCCCTGGGGATCCTGCTCTGCCTTTGAGAAAATGAAAGCTCAGATGGGCCGATCTAGAATCTTGCTCCTTATGAGGTCATAAGGGGCAAGGTTACCTCCCCTTTCTCTGCTTTGGCCCACCCATGAGAGAGAGACATCATGGCTTTCAAACGAGCAAAGTGGTAGATGGTCAAGGCCACCCCCCCACCCCTGAATTCACACTTAGTATTAAATAATAAGTAAGTAGTAGACAAAATAATCCGCTGTGCGATATGAGCCATATTTGCATAATTTTGCTCTGTGTGACATTACAGCCACAGTACACACGTGTCTGTGTACTGTACGCTTTGTCCTGTTCATGATTTTAAAATGAATTTCTGGCAGTTTATGAGCTTCAGGTTGAAATGATGTTCATTTTGCATCTTATTTCAGGTCAATTCTCTGAAGAAACTAAACTGCTTATGCTGTAGTATTTAACACTCAACATTCAGTGTTGATAAGCAAATTAAAATTCCCAACGTATTTGTTTTGAGACATATTTTTTATGAGTTTTAATTATCACACTTTCCCAAGCAGATGCTATTTACCAAGTAAATGCCGACTAGTCTTTGCTTTTTTGCTCTCTTTTTTTTTTATTAATAATAACGTAATTTGTACAGAACTGGTCTATACTAAACACATAAATAAGCTGAATATTTATGCCATGGTGCAACATACAAAAATATATAACATCTTTAAAAAAACCAACTAGAATGTGTAGTGTGACCAGTGATACCTTTACTAATAGTCTGCACTGTTAAATCACACTGCACTGTCATAACAAATGACCAGCACTAGAAACAATCATAACAAGTTGTCATTATTCATAACTCTGAGCACTTAGATGAACTTTGACTCATCACTATTTATTTTTTTCACACCTCGATATCTTTATTGGCTTCTCTCTTCCTAAACATTCATAAAACTGTTCTTTGAAAATGTCCTCATTCTCAAAGCACAAATTCCCTGATATTACTTATTTCAGACAATATATTCACCCGTGCGTCATGTGGTGACAATAAGTGAACCAAGTGAAAATTCAGCAGGGATAAAACAATCAGAATTGTTGCACCACATTGTTTTTTTCTGTTACACTGAAAGGAAAATGACATCACTAATTATCTGTCTTTATCTGTGATACAAAAACGGTGAAGGAAAAAATCCAAGCGTAGCAATTGAGTAGGTCATTTTACAGCTTCATCTATGTTTCACCTCCGGTTGTAAACCAAAGGAAATACGTTTTCTTTTTCAACCCCTGCAATAAATGAAGCTAGGTTCTTGAGGCTGGTTGTTCAGTAGTTAATGAAAATGGCATCTCCCAACTCTAAACTTGTAAAATAATGTAAATATCAAAGTCATTTTTTTCAGATATATATTCTCACCAACTATATAGGTTTCAGGGTAATGTGATTAAGTCTGTATCTTTATATAAATATCTAGGATTCTCTCTCTCTTTACAGCCTCACATTCAGCAACTTGTGGTGGTTAGAGCTGACGCAGTTTTTTTTTGTTTTTAGAAATATTGCTTGCTTTTCTTTCGATACATAAAAAGGAGACTTGTTGCTGCTATTTTTACGTCATGCATTTTTTTTTTTTTACAATTTTCATTACAATTCTTAGGGCTTTGACTCACCATTGGTCCTTGTTTGCCAGGGTCAGTTGGCCTGCAATGTCCAACCGTAGACTTAATCAGTGACATGTCAACACTTACAAGGCAATTCCTAACTTGCTTCCTTCACATCTATAAAAATGTACAGTACAGGCCAAAAGTTTAGCCCAACTTTCTCATTCAATTTGTTTCCTTTATTTTCATAACTATTTACATTGTAGATTATCACTGAAGGCATCAAAACTATGAAGGAACACATGTGGAATTATGTACTTAACAAAAAAGTGTGAAATAACTGAAAACATGTCTTATATTCCACAGCCCGTGTGTGTGTGTGTGTGTGTGTGTGTGTGTGTGTGTGTGTGTGTGTGTGTGTGTGTGTGTGTGTGTGTGTGTGTGTGTGTGTGTGTGTGTGTGTGTGTGTGTGTGTGTGTGTGTGTGTGTGTGTGTGTGTGTGTGTGTGTGTGTGTGTGTGTGTCGTATCCATCTGAAAAATGCTGGAAGCTACCGTCTCCGCTTTGTGCTATATTCACAAGACTTACCTTGCTATCTGTCCCCAACGTCCGTCTTGAAATTGGAAAATATGTGCTTTTAGGTATGCTGCTACTGCTGTTTGGAAATCGCAGACTGATATAGGTCTGAGGGAGCTGGTCTTTTTGTGTTTAAAAAAATGGAGTTAAGGAGTTGGAGATCAGGTTGTAGATACTTTGACTGAGCTATTAGCTCATACGTGATCTAGGATGACCAGAGTCTTATTTTTGGTATACTCATGCTGTGATCTGAAATGTTATTGTCCATCTTTCGGAAGCTGTGTTTAATGTGCTGTCTCGACATTTGGTTAAGGAGATTTATAATCTCAAATGAGGGTTTTCCTGGTTAAATACATGTTAAATAAAAATATACAAATTCAACTACCTATAAGTATGAAAATCTATACATTAGATATTGGTGAGAGGAATCCTAAATTAAAGTTAAATTACTCTCACACACACGATACACACCCACAGTAACTGCCCTGTAATTACTGTTGTCAGACTCTGTGATGAAAAATACACATGAACACAAACACATCTAGTGTGCTTGTATGCTTTTCCCAGGTGAAGCAACTCAGCAGGATTTGGGATGAAACTTGAAATGAAACTGTAGTATGGGGGGGTGGGGAACACCCTGAGGCTCATTCCCGGCTTCATTGCATTTCACACGCAGCCACATCATGCCATGACTCCATCTCTTTCTTCCCCAAATCCCTTCATCTCTTCATCACCCCTCCACCACCCTTTCATCGTTTCCCGTTGCTCACTGTGATTAAAGGAGACAGTAATGGAAAATTGGATCAGGTCACAGGAGGACATCTGACTTCACTGGTTTTTCAGTCTTCAAGTCTGTCTGCCGAATTCTCACTGAAATCCCTGATGTCTCTGACCTGACCCCTGCCAGCCTCCCCCTCCAATGTGACACTACTGTAGAGGATTGATCAGCACTCATGGAAAACTGGTGAATCAGTCATTGTCATAAGATAAAACCGTTTGCTTCAATCCCATGCTGTAGACTTGCTGGCCTGATTGCATTTCCTTCATCCAGATTCATGAAGCAACCAGATTGTGGCATTGATTTGCTCCCTTGACAACAGAAGTGACACTTGAAAGGTCAATTGATTCCCTCAAAGAAGTAATTTTGCTCGTAAAAGACCCTCATACAAATCAGTGTGGTATAAATCTATACTAACATCATAACAATGTTTTCCTATGATTGGCTGCTTCTGAAAACAGGGCCTCTTTGGCTTAAGTAACGAGGAGAAAATATGTGTTTACGGCCGGTGGCTTTCCATAAACACTGGACGGTTTTTGTTTTGGGAAAGAGAGTCAGCTGGGGATTTGATATGGTAAAACATCGTTAGGTTTAGCCTGGAGATAGCTTGGGGGTGTGCGATGCAGCTGGTGCTCATCTCTGGAGGGAGCGATGCATGGGGGCAGCAGCAGGTGTGTAGGGGCACACACACACACACACACACACACAACAATGCAAACATAATGATGCCACATAAGGTACATTTTACGCATACTTTGACTTCACATGCATAGTTTTCAAAGTTATCCGTTGTTTAGACATTGAACCTACTATGGCGGCTCCTCAGTTAACTTAAGTCTTCCTGGTTGCCACTACCCACTATATTTTCAATCAATAAAATTAGGTAACTACTATTTGTTAGACACAAAAACTGTCATGTCCACTTTCACGTTATTAAACCTATAGATTTGCATTGCCCTAACATATGTAACAACACATTCGCAGTGCTATACACTAGGGCTGCAACTAATGATTATTTTCATAGTGGATTAATCTGTTGATTATTTTCTCGATTAGTTGTTTGATCTATAAAATGTCAGAAAATCATGAAAAATGTGGATCCAAATGTGGATGTGTTGCCCAAACGCCCAAGATGACGTCCTCAAATGTCTTGTTTTGTCCACAACTCAAAGATATTCAGTTTACTGTCAGAGTGGAGAGAAGAAACTAGAACACATTCACATTTAACAAGCAAAGAATTTTAACTTTTTTTTTATTGCAATAACATTTTTATTTATTTATTTAAACTTACAGATAAGCAAAAGTGCAAAACATTGGTCTAGATGACAATATACAGATAAGTACACATACCAAAGGAGGCACCAAAGAATTTTTACTTTTGTCTTTGAAAAATTACTCAAACCGACTAATCGATTATCAAAATAGTAAATAGTTGATTTAAAAGTTGACAACTAATCGATTAATCGTTGCAGCTCTAGTTTACACAGATTGTTCTGAAAAATGTATGTCGTCGTATGTGAATTAGTAAAGTATGATCCAGTAAAATCTATGAAATAATCTGATTAGTATTAATGATAGTGGGCTCTAACTGAAGTGAACATGTAAAATCTACACTCCCTCAGCAGTGAACCCTACTGATCACGCCACTAATTACTACCTAACCTTTTTTGAACAAGTAAGATTGGTAGCAAACAAATCTCCATGCTATCAAAGCAATTAGCCGTTTGGCTGCATAGCTTATGTGGACAAAACAACCAAGGCAACAGAAAAACCTCTTTGCAATGTGGAATGATATACAAACCATTTTAGAAGAGATAATGTCATAAATAAGCACATAGGTATCCCAGAGCAGCGTGTTCCAAATCTTTTTATTAAATACAGTCCAAGTGCCAGAGTACCATAAAGGGCACTGGAGTCTGTATTTGTAAAAACAGAAACACTATGTGGCATTATAGTGAAGCTAAATGTTTTCTTCCTCAGGGCAGGTAGTTTTGAAGAATTTCTGGCTCTAAATAAAAGTGTTATCAGTAACAGATTAAATTGTCCTTCATTTTACATCTAGTATTGTGCGTGTGCGTGTGTTCTGTTCTGTCCTGTAGGACTGCTGTGACGTCTCAACCTCTATTAGACCTGGCAAGAGGATAAATAAGGCCAAAGGAGGCAGCAGCTTTTGATTATGGTCTTGCGTGACAGGAGCACCACCCAGACCTGGACTCTGTATGTGTGTGTTTGCAGGACAGAAATAGTTTATCCACAAACATATATGTTTCCAGTTGAATAGGGCTCCAAGCCTTCTATCTTGGCCTCATGCTATCATGTCATCAACTTAATTGTTCTTTCCATGTACAGCGCTCACATGCAGGAAATCCCAGCCCCGTTTAAAAGTTTCATGTCTCTCCTATGGGCTAAGGATTTACAACCACAGACAGGAGGAGTGTTTTTGCCTTGTTGTATAAATGGCAAAAATAGACAGCAACATAAAAAAAATAAGACGCGCTACATTTCACCTCCCAGTTCTAGCTTCTTCTTTACTCTTTTGTAGCGAGATAAAAGTAAGCCATTGTCTCTATATCACATCTACATACGTACTTTAGGCAGCTCATGTTGGTCCACTGGGAAGAAATATTGAGACTGTAACTTAACAAAAGTCAAAGCATGTGTGGTTTCTATTAACATTTCAGTTGAAAATGCTGTAGAGGGATTTTTTCTGAACTGTTCTCAAAGCTTTATTTTTCCAGCTAGTGACAGGAATAGTTGTTAAATGTTGTTAAATGACGCGTGGAAGAATTAGCAATCTGATAAGATGTAGTGGATATTTTGGTCTGTTTTTACTTTGACATGCCATCTTCCTGCTCTCCCTCCAGTGTCATAGAGCAGATGTATTCTGGTCAAAATAACAAGAAACTTTCCATCCATTAAATGAGCACTAATCTGAAAAGAGGCAACACCCACAGGCACACACCTTTTCCCTTTTTCACATTGGAGGATCTTCTCAGCCAGGGTAGTGAGAGGTGTGAGGAGGTGTCTCTGTCTGATTTCACATCTGCATGATGTGTGGCTCTGTGTTTTTACATTGAGTCCAAGTGCTTTGTTCAGCCAGAGCTGTTGCGTTAGTGTGTCCCATGTTGCTCCATCTGCAGTGGAGAACCAGGTCCAGCTCTTGTCAACCTTATCAGGTGTTTAAGTGGGCAGCCGCTTCGGACAAGAATTACTCTGCCTGTCAAACTGTAAAGTGGATTCATTGAGTCATGCATGCATCAACACGTTGCTAGTTTGGTGTCCCTCCTCATGAAAGTTTGATTCTGGTAATGGTTCTTAAAGATGCCCGTTATTACAGGGATTGTTGATCCTCTTTAGAGAAGTGTGTGTGTGTGTGTGTGTGTGTGCGCGCGCATTACAAAAACTGACAAATTAAATCCTAAACTTTTACTGTATTAGTTTTCAGACAAACCTACTTCTCAAGCAGGGCTACACAATTAATCACAATTTTATCATAAAATACCACTCTAAATTAAGTATTGGGGCGCTGCAGAGATATCCTGGCCTACAAGTCATAGTTTACAGACTTTAGAAAACATCTTTCTTTGGCACAGATCCTTCTAAAGAATCACACCATGATGATTTCAATATATTTTTCAATAAAAGTGAGAATAATGAGGCAAAAAAGATCATTCCCTCTAATATTGTGAATCATATCGCATTTGCAATATAAGTCAAAAATAATCAGATATTTTCCTTTTGCTTTAGAGCTTTACTGTACTCTCTGAAATGAGCAGCGCAGAGGAAAGGCTACAAGCTCCTGTATGCTGTAACCAAACCATTAGTGGAGCTTTGTTTCAGCATTTGATGGACGACCTCAGGCCTCTGCTTTCACTCAATTCTAGTCATTTTCTAAACCATCAGAGAGTCGACAAAACCATCCAAAGATTAAACTCCTACTGTATGACTTTGCCTCTAACAGAACATGATGTTCTCCTCAATTATTAAGAAAGCAAACCCTAAGCATCTCTCATGCCTTGCTGCTGAAGCTGTTTGTTTTGGCCAGGATTAAGGGTGAAAGTGTTAGCGTTTAAGAGCAGGGTGGGTAATTAGCGCAGTCCGAGTTGCGCCTGCCCTCAGAGTAAACCCTGACTGACAAAGAGCTATTGTTTAACTTTATGAAGCTAACTGGACTCTGTCCAAGCTAACAAAGTAGGAAAATGTCTTTTTATATTTGGATCACTCAACTTTAACAATCCTATATTAAGCCTTAATAGATGACTACCTTAGCATAAATGTTGGAGAATGTATGTCAAAAACGTTACACTCATCCCAGCATGCCGAAAGTACACCCGACTGCAACAGCTGCTTTCTCAGCTTTTTTCTTTGATATTTCACTTTTTTTTAGTACCAAAAGATGAGAGGCTGGATTTTGTCCCCTCGGTATATCTATATTCAGTGTATTCCTGGCTACCAGTGAAGCTTAAACTAATCTTCCCACAATCCCTTTAGGAATCCTATGGGGTTTTGTTTTAACAAGCTCACAGCGAGACACACACATGACCTTTTTGTGGCCCTCTTTTAGTAGTTCACTAGAGTCAATGTAAGTCTGCATTAAAGCTTCTTTTACTAAGCTACAGGCTAGAGAGATAATACCAGCCCCAAAGAACTGACATCAGAGTTCTTTTGGGTATTCTCCCTCCTCATATTTGTCTTGATGCTTTTTCTCTCTCTTTTGCAGATCTGTATTTGTTGTTTTTCTTCCTCTGTTGGATTTCTCTCTCATTAGAGAGGGATATTTATGCTCCAATACAAGTCTGCCTGTTTGGACACACTCCATCTTTTAGAGTTGAGCATCTGTGTGTCTGTGAACCGTACAGGGTAGAAAAACATGGACCTGTAGACTATGTAACGCCATTCAATATGTTTATGAAGGGACATATTTTTAGTCCGGGATCTGGATCTATCACTCGTCACCATCTTTGTCAGTTACTGGATCCAGAAAATCCAAATATGGCTAAGGGCTGCAGCCGGGGTAGAATTGATGAGAAATGCTTGAGCAGCCAAAGCCTTGCAGAGTGTGATAGTCTAAGAAATATGTCAATTAACACAACATGCTCCAAACATATACATGTGTAATTTTCATTAGGCTTTACACAAACACAATTTTATTCACAGTTCTTCAACAAAACACTGTATCCATCATTATGGTCTGCCATTTTGAATGTTTCTTACTTTGTAATAACTAAAAAGTAAGTAAAATGATTTCTAAAGCCTTTTGTTGACAGCGATATTCCTTTTGTTTGCATATACCTTTTACAGTGTACTGTTTTCAGTGTTACACCGCTCTGCTGTCGGCATGTTTATCTTGTCAACCCCCATGCTCATGGCATTCATGTGCATCGTAGTGCATGGGCTTTTACTCCAAAGAATGCAGAAGCCTGCTGATCAAAACATTGCTTTACTGCAGTACTAGTGTTCAAAAAGCCCACCGCTCTACAACGTTGTGGTTATGAATTACATGTTTTTGAGAAAAAGGTTTGATGTTTTCACAGTAACTTTAGCGCTGTTTGAGCTGACCAACAGCTGGCATTGATAACACTTCTCTGAATCCTTTTGTAAATGTGACTAACTTAAGATTTGCATATGCTGTAAACATCCAATTAAGGAAGGTCATCAGACATGCACAACACACACACACACACACACACACACACACACACACACACACACACACACCTTGACACACAAGTCACACTCTGTTAAGTCCTGAAAGCTTCCTCCACCCCCACTGCCCAAGCATTATTGGTATACAGGCATTTCTACTCATTGCTCAGTCCAATTGGTTCCAAATGTCTGAACTCCATTTAGAGAAAATGGTGCATGTCTGCTCAGATGGAGAGAGGGAGGGGGAGGCTAAAGATGGAGAGATAACGGGAGTAATAGGAAAATTAAGAGTCAGGGAGAAAAGAGAGAGAGAGAGAGAGAGACACCCCCACAGAGTACAAGTCACCATCAAAACCTGTCACCAGAAAACCTCACAAGCGGACTCCACACACACACACACACACACACACACACACACACACACAGACTTGCACCAAATGAATATATACACGGGCAGAAAGGCTTTGCAATGTGATGCAAAACTCATACAACTATATTAACGTGCACAGATTGAGACCGCGTGGATGTACAGAAACATAGTTTGCATGCATTAGCAGGTACTTCCACACACACACACACACACACACACACACACACACCACAAACACACACACACACACACACACACAAACACACACACACACACACACACACACACCACAACAACACACCACACACACACACACCACACACCACTAACATATTACAAACAGCAAAAACTGACAAAACTACCCAAGCACATATTGACGGCAGGGAAGGAAAAACATTTTGTATAGCATTTACTACTGTAGCAATGTATACATTTACGTCATTATGTAGCATTTACTGTAGCATTATGTATAGACATATACTGTATCACCAGTAATAGGGACAAACATCCAGTATCTGGAGCATCCAAGTATCCAGCCACTTTTGAAATAATTCATATTCCCACATGGCTCGACACACGCACACTGACTCAAAGGTGTGTTAACGTCTTCTTCTACATCCTGCCACACACACACACACACACACACACACACACACACACAACACACACACACACACACACACACACACACACACACACACACATACACACACACACAAAGCGCAGGGGGATGGCTGTCTTGACAATCATACGGTGATCCAATCCACAATCATCACCATCATCATTTCCATCCTTGCCTCTGTCAGTATTTGCCACAAAAGCTCACAGAATAGTCTAGACACTATTCAGCAAAGCAAGGCAAGGAAGAACAATTATTTTTTATTAATATTCTGTGGCACTATCCAGTTGTTTCGTGTTTGACTTGTTCTGCTATATTGTGTGGTTGGAAAACCAAACAAAGATACTGTGAGCTTTTGTTTGAAACATTGCAAGTTTTTTTTATTTCTTTTGTAGCCTCAAACTTGAAGGAAACCTCTCTAGGATTGGGCATGGAGAACTGATTCCTACTTGGAATCGTTTTGAGGATTTGGTTTCAAATTGAATCATTTTGGATTTAAATTTAATATGTGCAAGTTTTGGTTTCCGTAGCGGCCAGGCGCTTGTGTTGCAGCCATGGAGCACAGTAAGCGACGCTCTAATGTGGCTTTATTTTACATTGAAAAAGCCCTGTAAAACTGCAAACCTCCATGGAATCAAGATAAAACCTTCCCCTTATTTGTGAAATAAGCACGTGACCCGTTTCAACTCAACCACACAGAGAATCGGAATCAAGAAGAACTGGAATTGAAAGGAAAAATCGGAATTGGAATCAGAATCGTTAAAATCCAAACAATGCCCGACCCTAAACCTCTCCTTGTAATACAATTTGGTTTTAGAGAATTTTAGAGCCTATGGGGTTATAGGTAAAGCTCCCAAGGCCAATTGATGAGATTATTATTATTATTATTATTATTATTATTATTATTATTATTAACATAATATACATTGTATGCTAATGCACTTTTAACCTCAACACTTAATGGATGGTTGAATTGGCCCTTGGGGACTAACAAAGTTATCTGAATCTGAATTTTGTGGGAATGGCATTGTGCAACTTCTATTGAGTTTTTGAGTTCCTCTCCTCCCACTTTTGCTCTGTGAGCTCTTTGTGGGGCATGAAAGTACCAAACAGATGGGCAAAGTGCATTTTAAGGTCAGGTAAAGACAAACATGTCATAGTGCCCACTGTGTTCTGTTGCTGCACTGCTTTTTGGTGTATTGTTGTTTTTTTTAGCAGTTTTAATTACAAAAAAAATTGTGAGTCTTCATTTTACCATAGTAAAAATGTGTCCCAACAAAATGAAGGCTAATCTGTTAACTGGCATTTTCATGTTCGAGTAAATTAGCCACAGCTACATCAAGCATTGAGGGGGGCTTGACTTCACAACTTGCGGAAGACAGCCAGAAAAAAACCCTATCCACCTACTGCTACTAATATCCAATCAGCCCATGCAAATAGCCACAAAATAGATGCTAATGACGAGCTATGATTGAGCCCAGGAGGCTGTTGTCATTTAAACTGTGGTCAGCGAGGTTGCCGCTTATCAGAGAATGCACAGAGATGGCAAAGGTACTTGTGCACACATGCTCACACGCACATGCACAGTCTCTCTTACTCTTGTCTCTCCTCACATACACATGCAGCCCAATTATAGAGAGAGGATGAGGCCTGGGCCCTGCGTTCCCAGTGACCTTGTTCCAGAACAGATTGATGAGGCGCTGTATCACCCCAGCAGATCAAATAACTCCTTTCTGGCCCTCATTACCAGGACTTGGGGGGAGATCTGCAAGTGCTTGGCTTAGCTAGTGTTGCACGCTAACACACGGTACTGGTACCAAAATAGCTGTTGTTTTTGAATAAATAAGAACAGAGGTTATTGAAACTTTTTTGTAAATATTCCAAGTGCTACCATCTGCTGTAAAGGCATCAGTTGTGTGAAGGATACAGAAAATAATTGAATAAATTGTTGTAAGATGATACGGTTTGCTTTTTTCCACCCTCCTGGCAATTTGGCAGTTGAATGGGAGGTATGGCATCACTCGGTGGTGTTCATGTTCTGGCAGAAACCTGTTGGAGTTAGATGTGCCGGGTTAGTTTTGACAAATTGGTTACTGAATTTCATCAGTAACCAACTATTTTAAACCTGCCTGACTCATCTTTCTCATCTGGATTCCACA
The DNA here is from genome assembly GCF_008692095.1 of Etheostoma spectabile. NCBI lineage: Eukaryota > Metazoa > Chordata > Actinopteri > Perciformes > Percidae > Etheostoma > Etheostoma spectabile. The sequence continues at coordinate 19,153,446 of NC_045733.1, forward strand.
GTTCCTCCCCAGTTTGTCAAGCGGCCAGACAACATTTATGCCTATGAGTCCATGGACATCGTCTTTGAGTGTGAAGTTTCTGGCTCACCGGCTCCCACTGTCAAATGGGTCAAGAACGGAGATGCTGTCATCCCCAGTGACTACTTCAAAATAATTGTAAGTTAATTTGGCTCTGTGGCACCTTCCTCTCTTTTCTGCACTGAAGACATTGTACTAGCAGTATTTGCATGTTTTTGAATCATCACAGTGTGACAATGAAGAGTTTGAGATTGGTTGGCAATACTACTTTATTGACAACAGTATTAACTGCTTGTCTTTCTTTTCCTCTTTTTTTCTTTTTGCCTGTTCTGTAGAAGGAGCACAACCTGCAGGTTCTGGGCCTGGTCAAGTCAGATGAGGGTTTCTATCAGTGCCTGGCAGAAAATGATGCAGGCAACATCCAGTCCAGCGCCCAACTCATCATCTTAGATCACGGTACGCCACTCAGCATGACCACCCACTCGTGTGCAAATCAGATGTGTTGGTTAACAAGATCAAATTGATTCCTAATTGATGACAAAGAAGATGACAAAAACCCACAATTGATCAAATGCTAGTGCGATGAAATAATTAATGCCAGGAGCAGCTCTGAAATGAATCACGTCTGATCAGTTTGGCTCAGATAGCCAAACACTACAGTTGTAAATGCAAGCATCTGTTCACAGCCATTTGAACATCAACAGCAGTCTCAACACAATGATCCTCGTTATATTATATTATTTCTTACCTTCTATAAATCACAGGTATGTGAGCTGGAGTTGTTAAATGCTAATCATTTTTTAAATCTTTTTTTTTTTAATTTTTAAATTGCCCAAATACCAATACTAGATACTAATAGTTCCAGAATAATGTTTTTTAGAAAAAGCAATAAAAAACATCAACAGATCTCCACAAAAATATGCTTTCAACAAAGGCTTGTAAAACACGAGCTAGCTTCTGCTCTCTATACAGTTTTCCTCATTTATAAATACCTAGATGGATTCTAGAGGCTGTGCACATCTGTGAAGGTGTGAAGAGTGAGGGTGTGTTGTGAACAGTGAAATGGAACCACTGGGACCTTGTTAAGCCAGAGGTGACTCAAAGGGAACAGAATTATAACTGGGGCAAACAATGCTTGGTTTGCACACAGTCCATTCCACATCTAGTGTTACAGAAATGTTGTGAGGAGGACCTAAGGAAAGCTGATACAGACACAATGCCTGTGCCTGAATGCAGCATTCGTAGACATTTAAAGGCCGAGCGGTACCTAAACATGAACTCATATGCTAGTAAAGTGAGAGCGCCCAGTCTCTCTTGTTGTTCACTTTCCTTTAAAGCCAAAGGAGAGGGTTGAATGCTAATTCCTAGTGTGGAGCTGCTGCTGAGTGCAGATAACAACAATAGCAGACACCAAGAACAGTTGCTAGTGGCGCCAAGAAAAGTGCCCCGAAAATGCAAGCAAATGTGGAAAAGGATCTTAACATCCTAGTTCTCGAGGTAATTTTGTTTCATTACCTCTGATCATTGGAGAAAATGTAAAACAACTTAAATAAAGATCATTTGCACCATCAAAATGATCTTAGTCTAACCCACAGGGCTAGGAAAAACCTCTCCACAAAACAAGAAAACAACAAGACATTTAAGATGATAACATAGACACAATTTCACTGAAAAGCCTAATCTAAATGAGACGTGGTGGATATTGGAGGAACAATAACACGACATGGGGAACATGGGGAATGAAGGTAGAACAATCCCAATACAAAAAAATCTAAAAATACTGTGTATATTCTTTATATTACATTCACTACTTTAGTGTGGACTCAAACTCTCCCATTTTTTTGAAGGAGACAAAATGTAATGAAGCGTGAACTCCCCCTCACTTGAAGCAGGTGGCTAATGGATTAGCATAGCAGTGTCCAACCAGTGGCCCCCCCAGCTGTGTCACCCCCTCTGATTGGAGGACAGCAAGTCAGAAATAATGATGACCTGCAGCCCATTGTGTATTTGTGTTTGACACCATTCATAAAGATTTTGCCACTTTACATGGCCCCGAGTCTTTCCTGTTTTTGTTTGAGTTGAAGATAAATGGGATGAATTACTGCGGCAGCTGGCCTTGGACACGGCGTCTGCCCTGAGCGGGGCTTTGAAGACATTAATCTCTCTTTAATCCAAAAATATCTCAAATAATCTTTTCTTACTTTTCAGTCTTTGTCACAGTAATACTAATTCAAACACACTTACCACCAGATAAGTCTCCTGTTTATTCATCAGTTTATTACCCAGTCATCATCCGAGTCTCAGATGATAGATCTAGAAAACAACGAAGTCGCAAGGATGCTGTCTATTCGTCCTGTACATTATTGACGTGTTGTGCTTGTACAGACATCCACTGTAGCAATCTCCACAAATGCTTGCTTCACTGTGTCAATGTAATTTCCCCTCTCGGAGGTGCAATAGTGAATCAATGAGAACATGTTTGAAATCAGCTCATTTTCTACAGCTATTAGTGTTTTGTGGGTACGGCTCTGGGATGTGAGATTGAAATAATCTCTTTAAGTTCTAGTGGAGTTGTATCTCTCTCCTGAGAGTCTCTCCTTTGTTGCATTCTTCTCTTTTCCCTCCTGGACACAACCAATTCTACAGCCATCTGCCACCTTTTTCCCCACTCCTCACACTTTCTCTCTTCTTGTCTTTCCCAGCCACCTGCTCTCTCTGATAGTCCAACACACTGGGCTTTGTGTTAATTGTGGTGGCTTAAATATCCCCCCTATATGGCAACACCGTCACAGCTGGGCATCTTTGTCCACTTCCTCACCCACTCTTTCACAAACACTCACGCTTATTGCTGCCACTGTGAGTTGTGCCATAGTCAGGTATCCCGCTCACACCTGCCAGGCTTGAATTGTCTTGAAACGGGGCCAGAAAACATCCGTGTGTCTGTCGGCTGACTTGCAGGCGGGGGAGATAAGCCAGGGACTTGCCACAGGGATAAAGTTGTCTTCACCCAACAGGGAAATCAATGGGGGTGAACTGCCTCTAAACACTCAGCGGCTGCACGTTGGCTAATATTCATTAGTGTTCCTAATCTTTGCATCTTGACACTGCCAGCTGCAGTTAAATGTGGCTCCACTGATGATTCCCACTTAGGGCTGTTTGGAATGGAAAAAGGTCAGCTGTTAGCATATGTACGGTACGGCATCTTGACAGTTATTTATAGTGACGTGTACACCGTGTATCAATAACTTTGACTTTGGACTCCTGTACAGTATATGACAATAGTTTAGTACAAGAACAAACTTCTGCAGAATAGGAAAAAAAATGCTTTTTCCACAAAGTTTTTTCCTTTTAATTTTACTTCAGCAATCTTAAAACCTGGAAAAACAGATTTTTGGGTGAGTGGAAGCCAAAAATAGAACCGTTGATTGCAGTCGCCAACAATTGTCCTGGACATTCCACAGCCATGTGCAATAACTAGTTGCAAACAGATGTGGGTAAATAGGAGCACAAATTCCAAAAGTGGACCTAATTATGCAGTGCCTGCAGGCCAAGTAAGTGTCTTGTAAAACTGCCACATTCAGACGTCATCTTTTTGAAGAGCTGGAGGTTTGTATAGTGGTACTATAGTATTTAGTTTATGTAAGTCATCACATTTTGCCATTGAGAAAGAAAGCAATCATTTCATTTGGTATGAATTTTCACAAATACTAAATACTTTCTCACATATAAATACATGTATTTTTAAACATTTTAAGATTACTTAAGTCAATTGTATTAAATCCAGCCTATGTGTGTAGTTGGAATCAATAAGGACGATCAGTAAATGTCCTTAAAACAAGTTTGAGTTCACTGATACATACTGTACATAAGGGTTTTATCAAATTCCTAGCAGATTGACCCATGCTTTCCTCACTAAATATAGAAATCTAACCACGAATAGCCATCATGATGATTCCCTGCTGGCTGTTTTATGCGTTTGCTGTCGACATGTAGACCTTATTGTCAAAATGATCATGAAGGAGGTTAGTCAGCTGCAGAGAATATGCTCTTTAAGGGAGTGTCGTCACGTGTCATCTATAGACGTAGTGCAGCAACAATTGTCAGCCATTTCCAGGCACATGATTATGTGAAGCATTGATGCGTGTTACTGTAGTAGGCTGCAATTACAGCTTGGAGAGGAAACGGGTCACGTTTTTCAACTTTGAAGTTGTGCACGCCTAGACAAAGCACTTGTTTATATGATTGTCATCTTTCCATATACAGTACAAAGACAGCGACTGTGTTTGAAGTTTGATAAGGTGGCAAAGTAAAATGTATGGCAAGTTTTTGCAGTCAGGTTACTTTTTGTGTAGTTCTTTAAGATCCAGAGCCAAGCTTAAAGACATTTTAGTTTTAAAAATAGTTTTAAGGATAGCTGGTGTTGTCGCCTTCTAGAAGTGGAGACGTGCATATAGCATTTATGTTTTAGAAACAGACATCCAGAATAAAAAAGCCACTGCATGTTTTTTCAGCAGTATGCATTCTCATTTTTACAAGGACAAACCCATGGCCACATATGAGCCTAGGAATTTTTACTAGATGCCCACTTGTCAAAAACCGCAGTTTTAACATTCAAGCACCTACTGTAAAAGCTTAACATGAAAAATGCAGACAGATCTGCATTTAAAATTGGCAAACAAAAGATAAGTGGATGCACTTACTTTGCTGTATGCCCTTAAGTGCATGTTTTTTTTTTCTATTTTATTTTTGCATAAATTCAAGAGATGCACTCCCATTTGCATCTGAATACTTATGTTTGCTCCTTCCATAGGCCGTGCTGGCTTTGATGTGAAAATACTCCTCTGTCTGAGTTTGTCTGTCCCTCCATCTCTCCTCTCCTCTCCTCTCCTCTCCTCTCCTCTCCTCTCCATTCCCACAGCTCACATGAATAATGTTTCAACATGTCGCCTCCTAGTGCCCAAGCCAAGTACTTCACTAGAGTGCCTGAAAGCTTGTTTGGGTGTACAAATGTAAATGGCCTGTTCTTATATAGCGCTTTTCTAGTCTCAGTAACTACTCAAAGTCCTTTCACATTGTAAAGGAACCATTCACTATCCACACGCATTCATACACTGTGGCAGAGGCTGACGTACAAGGTGCCACCTGCACATCAGATTAACACTCACACACATTTACACTCCGATGCGCAGCCCAACAACATGGGACTTCAGGGCCAGGGATCGAACTACCTTCCGATTGTCAGGCGACCACTCTACAACAAGGGGCAGGCTCTGAGCTGTAAGGCTACTTTAGTTGCGACTATTGCAAGTCACTTTTCTTGAGATGAATGAAAGGGAGGCATTTCACTTAGTTATTTCAAACTTTAGGTAAAAGATAACCCAATAAAAAAAAAAAACATCAGTCGATGCTTGATGCTGTGCAACACAGCTGCATACCTTTTAGAGTCTTCATCCTGTAGACTGGTATTCCCAGCTATTATTCAGGTAGTTTTATGGAGAAATAAAGATGACACGCCATTTCTGATGCAAATGCATTTCTTCAAGCTTTTATTGAATCCCGAGCTTAAACAGGCAAGCAGTCTACCTTGATCCCTCTCTCTCTTTCATCTTTCTCCTTCCCTTTCTCTCTGCTTCCCTCCTACCTCTATCCCTCCTCCTCACCCTTTATCTTCCCCTTTATCCAGCCATGCTGCCATTAGTTTTCCCTGCTCCCCCTCTTAGACCTGTGGCAGCAAACAGAAGAGTCCTGTCCTCCCCTCCCATCAGAGGTACTAGACCCCCACTGAGAGATGGAGATGCCTCATCACTGCCTGAGTGCTCACTGCGTCTGCTGGTTTTCCTCTCCCTCTATCACTCTGTGTATTTATGAGTGCAGGCATCAGGAGGGCTGGCACGATAAACTGACATGTGTGCGGTCCCCAAAGCTGCAGCTTGACAAAGTAAAACAGGCACAGGAAGATACTGGAAGGCTTAGTTAGAGAGTCGAACATTCCGTAACTTCATTAGTAAATCAATTAATTACAGCCGACTTGAGCACCAGACCTCCCTGTGAAATGGCACAGAGTCTCCTGCAGTATTTTGCGGATGACTTCACGCTACCGTTAACCAAAAGTAGATACATGCACTGACTCTCATTCACTCTGATCTGGGCCAAAACAGTTAACACCAAATAAAGATTATGCCTCAGAGAAGATCCAGAAATCTAGAAAACTAGAAAAGTTTTATTTAGATGTCACTAATTTACCACACAAGAAACCAAATTAAGTGAAAGTTAAATCTTGCCGTGAAGGCAGACTTATTAGAGGCAACGTGTAGGGTTCTGCACTGTTAGTATAATTACATATATTTTGCAACAATGGTTTTCAATTGAGACAAAACAAATCTATACATATTTATGTAAAAGCACAAATAAACAAAAAATACTAGAATAAGAATGATTAAGGTAGCCACATTCTTGTTGGTCTGGAGTCACAAAAAAAACCAGCTGACTTAAATAAAAATATTCACCAGCAAGAAAACTATTGGCAAGAAACAACTACAACATAAAAAACACAGATAAATAGACCACTGCCATTACAGCCGGCTGACTATAAAGTGAACCCAGCCTAAGAAAGATGTTATGGACCTGGTTGCCCGAAGTAATTCTGCTACACTGTGAGCTACAAAAAGCAGAGAAAGCTTCAAACTCTTCCACCATATGTACAAAATGTTGTACTAAGCCTAAAAGAGAGATGCATGTACAGAACTCATATCTGCAGCAGATTTGTAACCCAAACAGGCACTCGAATATTGAAATCACATTGCATCATTTCAACACAAGCAGTAATTATTTCCACACGGACTACTGCAACACATGAGAGACACAGCAGCCTTGATCCATTGTTGTGTAGACATGCCAGCAGGAAGGATTTTATGTACAAATGCATTTTAATGGTGTCTTTTTCTGATACAAATCATTCAAGAAGTACTTGAATTGTAACTGAATTGAAAGTAAAGCAAAAGATAAAGAGAGATACTAGGGAATAATAAGGAGGTCTCTGCTGTCCCAGTGCTGCTGTCAGTGCGGTATGCTGTAGTAGCGCCTCTTTCTGGTGTTGAGAAAAGAAATTCACTTTATTATGAATACTTATAATATAAAATGTAACTAGATCATGAATAAATGGCAGAACGGGTTCTGTCAAGTTTGAGTAGGCAGAGCAATGAAACAAAATGTTAAAAAAAATCCCCTTAACACATTTGGAGCAGACTAGCCACAGACGGGGTTTCCTTCCACTACATCCCAACACCACCCTTATTCCCTGTTCGAATCAGGCTAGGCTGCTAACAGACCCTTCCCTCCAGCCAGACTCTACCCGTACTGAATACAAGCTCAGGCTCACTTCAGGGAATACGGTGTGCTCCATCATCTGCTAGCAGGGTCATGGCTGGGCCAGCAGCAATGAATGTGTAACGTTGTGAGCATGTGAATGTGTCAGCACAGCGCAGGGCAGAGTACCATGTTTTCTGTTGCCACTGTCTGCACCGTAAGTATACCTTCAACAGCAAGCGCCAGTGTGAAAATGTGACAGTTAAACATGTCATGTACTGCTGGGATAAACATGCATGTGCACATGCGGTCACACTTTTTTTTTCCTGTAAGGTGATGGCCTTTACAAAGGCTTCATGACGTCACAGGGACACAGAGGGATCATGTTCACTGATTATTCCTACTAAATCATGGTCATTGTTCATTCAAGCCGGAAATCATGATGTCAAGGCCGCTCTCGCTTGCCTTTTTGTTTTGTACTGCATCTTTGTCATATACTAGATTAGGGGTGTCCCAACCTTCTTTTTATATATACTGAAGATGCCCAGGTACCAACGTTCCCTTCTGACATTTTTTTAAACAATAAAAGTTACATACAAATGCACTTTTAAAATGTTAATAAATCAACGCCGCTCAGGCGTAAGCAAAGATACATTAAATAAAAAAAAAAATCTGCCTTACTCTGTAGTCTGATAACCAAACACACCGTATGGAATACCTTAAACTTGAAGTTAATAAAAATCTTAAGGTCATGTTCATTTTAAACGTGACTTATGTGTAATGCAAAGTTTGTTAACATTTGAGCTTACAACATATGACTCGGGCCGGACTTTGGTCATGCCTGTACTAGATGTACTCCAGTGACTGCACACATATATACAGCAACAGTTACTACTTTCATGAACTTTGTATTCAATCTCTGTTGGACAGGTGTCAGGTCAATGCTATGCAGGAGCGGACTGGGACAAAAATTCAGCCCTGGCCCACTCTCGCCACACCAGCCCACATTTGTGTACCGATTGTGAAATGATATAAGCAGTACCTTATGTAACAGATTTTTAAACTTTTAATGTAAGTAACTGGCAAACAGTGCTTACTACTTTTTGAAGAGCACACGTTTATGACAAACTGACACATATTGCCTATACATGCCGTTAGTATGCTCTTACTGTCATTCTCTCCATTATGTTGTTCTTTGTTGTCACTGTCAGTCCGTTCGTTGGTCCGTGTTTCTCTTTGTTGATACTGTAAATATTGTCTGTCTGGTCCCCCATTTTTTCATCACTTTTTAACTCTCTAATTCTGCAATTAAAATATGTTTTTTAATTCCTGCATTCTGATACATTTTATGCACCAATTTATGGTAAAAACATCTATATTTATGGAAAGGAAATCACACAATTCTGGTAGAAGGTAACAATTCAAAATACTAAATAAAATAGAATATTATTCTATTCAGTAGTCCAGTAAGGGGGCTTTCCATCTGGGACATGGGCAGGGTACGACACTCTGACCCCACAGTCCAGTTGTTTAATTAGCATGAAAAGACATATGTTAACTTTTTCCCCCCAAGGAGTATGTTTTGCTCCGAAGTTGAAAAATGTAGGATTGACGTAGGCCTACATAGGATACTGCTAAATTGTACAATAACACAATCATTTTAAGAAAGATAAGATTCAACTTTTTTGTCATTACACATGTACAGGTACAATGCAACGAAATACAGTTTCAGAGAGCCTCTGAGCCGCAGCTATTTAAAGCACCGCCACAATGCCGATGCGCAGCATCGGGGGCAACTCAGGGTTTAGTATCTTGCCCAAGGACACTTCGACATGGGACTGCAGGGC
>NC_045733.1:19162625-19167308 GCF_008692095.1 Etheostoma spectabile
ACCCCCAACCTTCCGATTGGCAGACAACCGCTCTACCGCTGAGCCACAGCATGGATACAAAACGTTGTGAAATGTAATTTTTTACATTTACATTTAAATGTAAAATGATCAGAGATGTTGAATATAGCCTACAGTGTAATGGACAACCACAGTTCATGCATACATGTGAACCGTAAATTAATTTTAGTTTAACCTGTAGTGTAAAACTAGACACTACGTGAACGGGGCACAGCAGAAAGACGCTGCTGGTTCAGGGTTTTCATGTGTACTCCCGTAGGCCTACAGTGTGCATCAGGCATTAAAACCAACTGTTCTGAAACAACAAATTAGACTGCTATTTAACGTGACAACGAGACATTTTTAAACGGTAATGAAACTGTCTCAATTTAATACTGATGCGGTCTGACGGCCCCGCAGACAGACAGCAGTCGGAGCTCCGGCAAAGCTCTGCGCCCTTCAGCAGCGGCTTCTCGCTGGGCTGCTGGTCCCCAGAGGAACCTCCGATTGGGTCGGTCAGCCCATCTCGGGACCAGGCCGGCCGTTGCCAACTGGCCAAATGCTTAATATTTATTATTATTATTATTATTATTATTATTATTATTATTATTATTATTATTATTATTATTATTATTATAACCATTGTGAAATCATGCAAGTGATAAAAGCCCAGCATATGTGTTGTCAGCCTGCAATTTATTTGTATATTTTAAAAAAATAAAAAAAATTGACCAGCCCACATTTTAAAAAATGGTCCGGCCCCTCTGGCATTTGCCAGAATTGCCAGATGGCCAATTCTCCCCTTACGCTATGTTAATTTTTAAAGCTGCTGTTTGTGGTGGTGTTTATTTTCAAAATTGCAATTTTTCAAAGTCAACATTATATTATAATCAACATCCCATTAGCGGGATGCAGCAGAAACGGAGATAAGACGCCTAAAAGGGAGAGAGGAGTCTGTTGTTGGCACTAAGCACAAACTAATAAAGTGCAACTGGGGATAAAATTGCCCCCGAAAAAGTAGTTGAATCCTTTTCCACTAAAAAAATATAAATCAACTCCAAATGTAACTGTTCTTTAACAGCTGCAGGTTCTGTACACTGTGGGTGCTATTATAATAATAATAATAATAATAATAATAATAAGTATCTTCTCTTAACCTGCAGTCAGACTTGAGTATTATTTGCTATTGGTGGAATATAGTTGATTAAACAGATACAATAATATTGTTTTATTTAGAACATTTTAGTTATATTCGTAAATGCTTGTGATCATGAAAAGGGAACAAAAACAAATCAGCGGCGTTTGATGGAGAATATTAATTATATGTAAATGTGAATATATCCCACTAAATTCTACCTCGTAGCAAAATAAATTGAAATTCAAATGTGGGGATAAGGCCCTTAAATGTGCACACAGGGTCTTGACAGAAATACACACAAAATCTCTTTGGTGTGCACACACGCATCATGTTAGTGATTAGTGAATGTGTTCCCTCACTGGGGGCTGTAGGAAGTTGATCAGAGGGATTGTAGCCGAAATTGATTGTGAGGAGTCTCTGCCGAATTGCTGTTTATTCAGGCGCTGATGACAAAGTAAGTGTTTGTGTTGTGGCTCTGTCTCTCAGGTGTGTGTGTGTGTGTGTGTGTGTGTGTGTGTGTGTGTGTGTGTGTGTGTGTGTGTGTGTGTGTGTGTGTGTGTGTGTGTGTGTGTGTGTGTGTGTGTGTGTGTGTGTGTGTGTGTGTGTGTGTGTGTGTGTGTGTGTGTGTGTACAAGCTGTGGCTCAGCACAGAACCTTTCTATGGATTGTATTTACTCAACTGCAGTGAAAGGCCGTACCTGATTTATAAATGGTCTGTCGCCCAAGTGCTAACTGCAAAATGTTACGGGTCCCTCTTTTTCTCTTGTTTTGCACAATAATGGCCAAAAAAGGTTAAAAAGTGGCCTTCATTGCCTGCGTCAGTGCTGTTTTTTTGAAGGTCAGTCTTGTTATTAACACCAGTTTTATGGATGTGTGAAAGATCTGCCTTTTTCCTGACTGTCTGTTTTGCACACCTCACTAAAACGTGCCCTTATTTACAATAAAACACAATCCACCTCCAACACACTCATTCAGGATGCCGATCTGATGTTTTTGGACTTGGGCAGTCCTCTGGGTGCAGTAATTGGAAGTACCACATGGCACAAAAACATCACTTTCCCTTCACACCCTTCCCTTAGCTGCAGGCAGCTGACCCCTGTAAGTGGCGCCACCAAAGCTGGAGCTTTTATTTTTCCTGTTAGCAGCCCCCCCGCCTTTTCTCCACTGAGCCTCCCAGTTTCCATAAGCTAAAAGTAGAATAGTGAGTAACATCACAGTAGGTTGTGGGCATCCCCCTGCCGGCCAGCATCGTGCGATAGCAGATTCCCAGTGGGTCCAACCCATGGAGGCTGCTTTATTGGTAGAAGTCTGATTAGCGGGCCTGTTTGTCAGTCAGAGTCTCAAGGGTTGTGCAGCTGCTCCCATTTCTGAAAACATCCTATTTGACCTTTTCAGCCTTTTCCTGGTTGTGCAGCTCCACTCACCTCATACATAACATGTTGCAAGTGGATGTAAACACACACACACACACTGCTGCTCAGAGCCTCTCTGAAATCAATTACTTCAGCCCATGCTTGCTCTGTTCCCCTGGAAAGGTTGATTTGTCTTTGTGTACCTCCAAAGCAATAAGATACAAAGCGGGGCATTGCAGAGAGTAAAGCCGAATCCCGTTCTTGGACAATAGTATGCTCTGAAGATGTGCAGCATCACTCGTTGTTTTGATCTGCTTGAATGGCGAGCCCGAGAGGCCTCGCTTTGCTCTCCCAGCCAGCATGTGGAGCACGTGATGCATACGATGCAGATTTGTCAAAGTGGGAGGGAGAGTAACACGTCTTAATTTGCATACAGAGTCTGGGCAAGCAGCTGTTGGCCCCATGAGCGTGCATGTTTCTGCAAGTGTGTGTGTGTAGAAGCAAGGCGTTCAGGGGAACAAAGCAATCACACCCACATTAACTCACCAGTGGCTCAAGGATCAAGGGGGTACATGTGTTTGATGGTGAAGGGCCGCTGTATGTACAAACAGTGGATGATTAATTATTGATGTACCCGACTCCATTCAATTACTGTCATCATTTCCAAACAGGGCCATTAGTTTCCCCATGCGTTTTGAGATCTGTAGATAGGCTCAGGAGAATGTGTATGGCATTTTACACATTCCCACACATGAATCTTCTGTGTAAAATGTTTATTTTGAGAGCCCAGAGCGGGGATTGTTACCCTGGAAATCCAAAGAGTAACTCTGGCATTCAGTAATGCTGCTCATAAACTATGCTCCTGTAGTGGACCTGCACCAATCACATTGGTGTATCTGACATAGGCGTGCCAAAGGGGAGTTGAACAGATGACGACTGTGCTGCAACATCAAAGTCATTAGTAAACATTAAAGATGGCTGCGGATCAACACCAGTTGTTTGAAACGGCTTTGGCCGCTACAATGAACGAGTTAGACTTGACTTTTGGGACAGAAGATGGCATTCAAATCGTTTATTGCGAGAACCTTTTTGCTGTTTTGCCGATTGGATATGGCAGGGCTTTGATCTACCAGTTGGCTCCGCTGGTAGCTAAGTGTATAGGTGATTGCTCGTAGTGTTATCCAATTGCGTGCTGTGAGATTTTCAAATGTATGCTTGGTGCTGCCCCTTGAGTTGGGCCCTTTTCATTACTCATTGCTAGACCCTTAATCTTTCGGATTTGGATCTGGATTTTCAGGCTAAGGGATTGTCACATTTTTAATGAAAACTAACTTATGTTAAGCACTTAAAAACATCTGTTTTTATCAGTATAATATCTGATATGTCTTCTGGGGCGGTCCTTGGGCAAGACACTGAACCCCGAGTTGCCCCCGGTGCTGCGCATCGGAGTGTGAATGTGTATGAATGTTTATCTGATGAGCAGGTGGCACCTTGTACGGCAGCCCCGGCCACAGTGTATGAATGTGTGTGAATGGTGAATGTTTCCTGTAGATGTAAAAGCGCTTTGAGCAGTTGTTAAGACTGGAAAAGCGCTATATAAATACAGCACATTTACATTTACATTCTATTAGGGGACATCATATTAAGTGGATTTTTAGCAATGTGAGTTGAAAAAGGGGCTTTCTCCTTTCACTCCACACATCGACCCGGTATTGCTGCACCGCCCAGATTGGTGCACCCTTCTTCAACGGGTAGACGGGAATCCCTGAGCAAGACCCTTAACCCATAATTGCTCCAGAGGCATGCAACCTTTGACATATATAGCAATTGTAAGTCGCGTTGGATAAAAGTGTCAGCTAAATGACATGTAATGTAGGTAATGTAATAAAAATGACCAGAAAGTAAATTGCCGGAGGGCCCAGAGTTGATGCAAACACACCGTCATCCCATCCAAAACAGACCCTAACAAATGCCTTCTTCTTGTTTATGTAGGCCCTCAGAGAATTTGAGAATGTTGATTTTGGATGTGAACAACGAGACAAAGTTTGTTCAAGTAAAATTGAACAAATTCTGCCATTTAAAAGGAAATCTCTGCAGATTTCAAAGGGGCAGCTCTTCTAGTCGACAACAACAACACACACTGTTTCACTCAAAGATTTTAGAGGTCAGCCGCCACATAGATAGATAGATAGATAG
>NC_045733.1:19167318-19170282 GCF_008692095.1 Etheostoma spectabile
AGATAGATAGATAGATAGACCCTCCCTCCATCCTGCTAAATTATTTGCTGGATCACCACATGGCATCCAGGATGCTCATGGATAGATCAGATGGGATCACACTGCTGCAGGAGTGTTTAGGGAGCATGGAGACATAAATACATCTGTGACTCACTCCAAACCCTTTATAACAGCATTTATGGTCTGTGCTTAGTGAGGCAGACAAGCTGTGTTATGCTGTTTTTGTCAGAATGTTGACCTACACGCTTTCTGCATTATGAAGCATGCAGCATCAGTAGTAACAGCTGTCCCATTTTTCAATAATCTGTACATGACCATGCGAGTCATACATCTCTCAGAAGTTATTTCTCATAATTTGCCTTTATTGCGTCCCCTCTGTCCCCACCATCAGCATCTTCATCAACAAATGATTGTTGAAGAAAGAATATTTCAACCAATCAATGAGGAAGAACATACATTTTTAGGATTGTTATGTACTTCTTTTAATTAATTAAAGCTTATTTCTCTCCCGAGGAATGTGCCATATTTCAAAAAAGATTTTTTCATTGTAGTGAACTTGACCTAGAAAGTGAGAGGGAGGAACCGTTGACTGCCTGCTGTTTGACATTTTTGGAGTATCAGTCTGAGACATAAAGAGTTTTTTTTTTTCTTTTCGGATTATGTCAGCGAGTGTGAACACCTCGTCAGTGTATGCCTTTTGTGAGGTTCGAGCTGCACTTTAATCTTGACTGTCTCTGCTTATCACAGCGAGAGGGAATGTGCAGTTACTGATATGCTGCACCAATCTGATACTGTATCTCAGCCGGTTTCCCCTCGGCCGTTGATAAGGTGTAACAACACAAAGTGCAGGAAAGGTCCAAATGGGAAATCTTATGTTCCTAACAAGGGTGCCCCCGCGGTGAAATTAGCAGGGATTTAATTATTTCCCCTTGTGGACAAAGCACTTTTATCCTTTTGTTGATGAATGTCTGGCACGTTGATTGTTCATATAATTGCTTTTCAGTTATTGTTGTATTGCTTGTAAAGCACTTTGTAAGTGTTGAAAACTGTGTTAAAAATTGAGTTTATTATTGTTCTCGACAAGTTAGTCGAGAGGAAAGGAAGAGAACAAAAACAAACAAAAAGAAAAACATGCTTGATCAGCCTTTTACTCACATTCCCCCATTTCTCTCTTCACCTCTCACTTTGTCTTCTCTTTCTGACTGCGTTTCTTTTGTCGGTGCAGTAAGGAGCTCTTCTAACGTCATGAGCTGTCAGGCTTTCTCATCTTTCCAGTTTTATCTTTACAGAGAGAGAGAGGGGTAAAAAAAAGAAAAGCAGCAGCAGCAGCAGCAGCAGCCATAGATGTCAGCTAGTGTTCGTAGGAACCAACAGTTTTCCACCACATTTACCAATAAGAACCAATAAGAGCAGTTGTGAGCAGCAATAAGAGCAGTGTTCTGGAAGTGTCTGTGCATTTCTGACTCATCACACGACATGGTGCATGTTCGTATGAATGACAAAGACTTACAGTTAAAATCCGACAGTCTGCTTTGTGTTGGTTTTTTGAAAGCTCTGGACTAGGCTTTTTGAGTACATTGTTCATTCTTACTCGGTTCATTCTGTGGCAGATAAAAGTAGTGACTCAGTAATAGACCATTAGCATTGTGCTGGATCTTTCTTTTATGCAGTCATCATTACCCAACCACATTAGACATGGAAACTAGTTCTGAGAAAATCCATTTTGCAGAGCTTGGCATGGCTTGTTGGATTCCTTGTGAAAAAGGATATCTGTAGTTACAGTGCTGTGGGTGCTTCTGGCAGATATCCGCGTCCAGTAGATTGATGCTCTCTTGTTGGAGGTGCGTTGTCTGAGCCAGTGAGGTAAACTCTCTTATCTTTGTACTCAGACCAGATGATGAAAAAAAACACTTGGCGTAACTTTACAGCCACACTCACTGGGGAGCACAGCAAAGGATTATGACGTTGGCGGCACAAGATAAAAGTTTAAGGCTTTAATCAGAACTTTAACGCTACTCCCAATTATTTTAATTTCAAAAAGGTCTTAGGCTTCCATTGAATATTAAGATGAATGCTTTGCTATGCGTGTCTTTGTCTTGACTGTTGTGCATATTGGTTTCCCAGATTCATTATGCAGATCTTGAGTAACCTTCCTCGTTAAGCCTTAATGCCAGCCATTCATTACCTCTGGCACAGAGACTAATGACACTATTAATCAGCTATGAATAGAGCTTGGCAGTGGCAGTGGGAGGCTGACACGTCCTTACAGTAGCAATTTTAGGCACGCATGTACAAGACAGATTGTCAGAAGGACACAGAAAACTGCCCAGCATGTCAATTACCTACAGCTGACAAGGTGTATAAAGGTGGAAACTACATGTAATGATCCTGTGCTTATCCCACAGTGCATTTCTCAGTCGTATTTACTGTATCTCTTTGTCTGACCTGACACTGTAGTGTGGTATTCCTCATTATATTGGCTTCATCCAACCTCTTTTCTCCAGATCCACACTAGACATAATTACTGAGAGAATTAAAGCAGTG
Organism: Etheostoma spectabile; assembly: GCF_008692095.1. Taxonomy (NCBI): domain Eukaryota; kingdom Metazoa; phylum Chordata; class Actinopteri; order Perciformes; family Percidae; genus Etheostoma; species Etheostoma spectabile. Next base: position 19,169,863 of record NC_045733.1, read on the forward strand.
TGACCTTTTTCGCTCTCTGGTCTCTTGAGATACCTTTCTTTCTATAGCAACACTCGAGCTCTATTTGTTTGCTTTCAAATGATTCCTCTACAACAGTCCAGTACGCCTGTAGCAATAAAGCCAACGTGAACATTCTCTTTCTAAATATGTCTACATGGTGTTTTTTCCATTACATGGTACCTGCTCGGCCGCGGTGCCCCGTCCTCCTTTTTCCATTGCAGATTAGTACTGTGTGAGTGTGGCCGGTTGTCATAGCAGGAAACTGCCGTGACCTAACGCCACACACACTCAGAACATCGAAGGTGTGTTGTTTTTCTCCACAGCCAGAAGACAAATTTAGTTTCAAAAGAAGCTGGAGGCAGCAAAAAAACATTGCTAGATAAACTACTTAACCCTTGTGTTGTCTTCCCGTCAAAATTG
>NC_045733.1:19170292-19170465 GCF_008692095.1 Etheostoma spectabile
CTTTTGTTAATGCTTTTTATCAATGTTTTTAACTTTTTCTGACGTTTTCCCCCCTTTTTTTCCAACACTTTTGACGCTTTTTTCAATGTTTGTCACTTTTTTTGACGTTTTTTAACATTACGTAACACTAACTTATTCAAGGAATATATGTTGATGGATAATCACAGACTGGA
>NC_045733.1:19170475-19170542 GCF_008692095.1 Etheostoma spectabile
TTTTACTCAATACCATTTTAAAACCACTTGAATTTTTTTGGGTAGTTAAAAAGAACATTGATATAGG
>NC_045733.1:19170552-19171763 GCF_008692095.1 Etheostoma spectabile
AATTTGACCCGAGGACAACATGAGGGTTAAACACAGCGGATTTATTCAGAACTCCAGTCTGTCGCTAGCAGTGATTAGAAATGATTCTCTCCGACCATCAGTAGGCTGCAGGTTTTCACCTTAGCAGGTACCAGGGACTTTTTTTTTGTAATGGAAAACCTAAAAAGTCGAGGAGGTACCATGTAGTGGGAAAACATCAATACAATACATGTCCAAGAGTGTGGCTCCACTTTTGTCATGCCTTATTTATAACTGTCAAGTCTTCCATATGTTAGACTATAGGTGATATTTCTTATCTTATTTGTGAGCTAGAGAACAGCTTGAAGTTGTTGAGTACAGAAGGGACCTTCTATTTATTATGAGTGGAAGCTTGTCTCCTATACTAATTTTTGACCGTATTTGCTGTGTATTCTCACTACATATAAACAACTACGTATGTTTCTTGGATTGTGTTCTCTTCTGTGCTCACGTTTTAGTAATGCAGAAAGCACTTCCTCATCAACAAACAGTCTTCAAGCTTTTGTTCATCCTGTGAGCCTTCTATGGTTATGTAGTGATGGTCTCATGTTGTTAGACACCAGGGCATTCTACCTTTTCTGGTCTGTGGGTGTGTGTGAGAGATAGCTATTATACAGTAAATGAGGATAATTGTACAGCATCTGGTAATTTACACTGCCGGGAGTATAAGGACAATGTTGTTTTCTCTTTTTTTTTACTCCATTCTGGCCAACTGGATTTGAAATGAAACCGTGGCTTTGAGGTTAGTGTTGACTTCCAGGTTGTTTGAGGTTGTTGTAATCCACGTTAGGTAAAGTGCAGGAGTTCTAGCCCTATGTATGCATTAGTCCCCCAATATTATTTCCCTAAACATACAGACGAGGTAACCGGTGTGGGTTTTAGGACCAACCAGTGAAATGATCTTCACTGGCCCCACCAGTCACTCAATCCATCTGAGTCTTACTTGAATAAACTTAAATGATGTGTCTGCTCCATCTCTCAGTTGCATTTCCAGCCAGACATTGACTTTTGCAACCAAACCGTATGATGAATTGATTTTGTTTTTTTTGTTTTAGGTTTGTGTCAAATAATATGAGATGACAGATTATAGTCAGCACTTTAACCTCATAAATCATTGTTTCATTTCAAATTTAAAGGTACTGAGGTACCGAGCCAACACACACGCACACACACACACACACACACACACACAC
>NC_045733.1:19171773-19194857 GCF_008692095.1 Etheostoma spectabile
ACACACACACACACACACACACACATACACACACACATTCATTTATATGTGCTTAGTAAACAGGACACATAAACATAAAAGTGAATTCTAGCATGTGTGTGCGAGTGGAAGAATGTATGTATGTATGTATGTGGACCAAATAGCCGCAAATTCTTCATATCTCTTCAATCACAAAAGTCAGTGAACTCTGGGAATTTTAAATGTAAACAAATACTGACAGCCGGGTTAGTGGTTAGTCCACATGCCACAACAGACAAAGATGCCAGCAGCTGCTTTGTATTTCAGAACAATTTCTCGGGGAATAATATACCATTTGTACACCACACCTTCCTTGCTCCTTTTCCGTGTTTTAGTTTTGCCCGCAAGTCAATTTCCTTGACCTGTTAACAAGTGGAAATGTCATACAGACTGACATTCTTTCCGTATGGTTTCATTTTGCCCGCTTGCCAGGCAAATGGAAAGCAGATCACACTGAGTCTGACCGCAGATCGTTCCTCCAAAAAAAAATGAAATCACCAACATTTCTGTGGCTAAGCTGTGGAATGTGACAGCAAAAGTGTTTAAAAAACATCTTCTGGTGTGTTAGTTGAGAGAATCTAGACTTCAGAATAAACCTTAATAGTCTTTAGTTGTTTTACCGTGTCTGAAATATTACGGTTTAATTCTCTGAAAACATAGACGGTTTTCTTGAGTGCATTTGAGGGGACTAGAAGGTGGCTTTGTCCCCGTCAAAACAAAGTCCACTTCTGTTTGACATGTCACAAAAATGCTAACCAATCATTTTAAATCACAAATGATTGGCGGGAAGGCCATCTATGAAAATTAAATGTATGATGCCTTGTTGTGCTCCCAATACCCTTACATTAGAGAGCTGTGTGTAGATCTGCATGTGTAGTCCCCCCTGTATTGTGCTTTTATTTGTCAGCTTTGTGAGTGTAGTAGAAGTGTTTTATTTCTGTGGTTACTTGTCACGCCAAAAGGCTTTTTTTTGTTATGTGGTTGTTATTTTGTTTTTTCTTCTTTTTTTGTTTCCTTCCTTCCTTTTCGTTTCACTGTCATTTCCATTTCAACTCCTTTCCTCTCCTCGACCTTTCTGCGTGATATGTACCCCGTCCCCTCCCACGCTGCCGCTGTCTCCTGCCCCTCCCTGTCTCACTGCACCCAACTTGCCATCCCGCCCTCCCTCCTTCCAACCCAAAGATGTAGCCCTGCCCTCTTTCCCTCCCCCCTCACTGACTCCTAACACTACTGACCATGTAACGCCAGGCTCCAGAGGTGTAGCCAGTCCAGCAGGGCCCACCCCCTCCGCTCCACGGGACGTGGTAGCTTCGTTGGTTTCCACCCGCTTCATCAAGCTGACCTGGCGCCCGCCAGCCGAACCCCATGGAGACGACATAACCTACTCTGTTTTCTACAGCCAGGATGGCACTAGCAGGTAGTACACACACTGAACTGTAGTACTGCCGGGAGAGTACTAATACATGCATTACTGCTGGAGTCAGCAGGGCCATAATATACATACATTGTTGCGCAGGAGTCTCGGCCCACTCTAATAACATCTAATTAAAACAGTTAAAGCACTTATCATAGCAGTAAGTGGTAATTAATTAAAAACAAACTTCCTTCCTCAAAGGATTATCTTTTAACATCGAAGTATAAACAAAACACAAACCACTTTTTTTAACTGGCTCTATGATAACTTCCCCCAGCTTCATGTGGAGAGGATTTACTGTGTAGGACGAGAAGGAAATAGCTGAGAGGATTTTTTCACAATTTCTTTTCATCGTTTTGGCTTCTTTTGATGTTTTCCTGTAATATAAGCTGTAAGGCATTTTCAGAAGTGGCTTAATACATAAAAACTGTTTCACTCTCTGCTAGACCTTGAGATGCAAATGCATGCATTACTATATGTGCAAATGCATGGCGCAATGAGTACTATTGACAAGAAACAGTGTGGTTGTACATGTTTCTACCATAGACAGATGAGTTCTAATATCCTCATCATTAGTCCATTTCCTTATTAATTGATTAGTTTATGGACAATCAAAATAGTAATTTGAGTCATTTATCAACCATAAACGGTTCCCAGATTCCCCAACGTGAGGAATTGCTGCTTTCTCTGGTTTATATCATTGTTGATTGATGTCTTTTGAGTTTTGGTCCGCTGCTTTGACAAATCAAGCAAGATGTCAACTCGATCTCTGGGAAGATTTGAGGGGCGTTTACACAATTTTATGACATTTCATAGAAAAAATGATTGACCTGTTAATTAAAAAATAAAAGATGAATCAGTTGTGACATTAACATGCCTTGCAAAAAGTAGCAAATACGCACACTTATGTCTATTACCAAGATGTTACAAGTACTGTACAATACACAATCATAAATAACTATAAAGTGTGTACCAGGCAATATGAATACAGTCAAGTACCCGACACTTTTTGTAGTACACTAATCCTTTCAATGATGTACTCACATATAATATGTAACATGTTTTTAATAAAAGACATTAGAGTTATTAAAATGTTCTGCTGCTGCGTGTGTGTGTCTGTGTGTCCTCATCAGGGAGCGAGTAGTGAATACCAGCCGTCCAGGGGAGATGCAGGTCACCATCCAGAACCTCATGCCAGACACCAAATATCGCTTCAGGGTTGTGGCCCACAACAGCAACGGCCAGGGAGAGAGCTCTGCAGCGCTCAAAGTGGCCACCCAGGCTGAAGGTACAGACGCACGCACACACACACAAACACACACAAACATTCATTTATTTGTGCTCAGTAAATAGGACACATGAACATAAAGGTGAACTGTTGGAAACATGCTCACACTGGCACACTGATGCAAACAGGATGCACTCAAAAGGAGCGCACAAATGTGCAAATAAACATTTACACAAACAAATATTCACTCACATACAGCATACCACACCACACACACACATAGAGGAGGCTGTTTGGCGCTGTGCGTTAAGACAGACCACCCAACAGCAGACCAGAGAAATGCAGCGTTTTCTTCTTATAAGCTTCTCCTTGTTTATGCCCCAGCATTTACTATAATCCCTCTGTGTGTGTTGCTTTAAGCCATGTCTACCTGAGTAGTGAATGTCTGAAATTAGTATCCCAGGTTTTTGCTGAAGCATTACCCTCATCTAGTCTGCGCAGGGATGCTGTACAGACGCTCCTTGGAAAGTTTTAAGGGGAGGACAAATACGAATTAGTGAGGGGAGAGGGGACAAAGTGGTTCTCTACTTCTTTCTTTTCTCTTTGTTTGTTTGAGCGTGTTAGCTTCCCTATTCCTCAGTTTCGCCCACATTTGAAAGTGCTGTGATGGGGATTTCCCAGCACACTGTCCGGGTGGATGTGCCTTACCTCCTGGCACAGCTACAGCTCAGTCACTGTCATTTTGTAGGTCAGCCGTCGTTTCTCTACCTTATGTCCTTGGTTGGAGGGCGGACGGTTCAACGCACACACAAATACACACACTACAGCTCAAAGGCTGCCAGCAGGCGCCTAGCCACTCGTGGGGATAGCAGTAAGGCTGGCCTGTAACTGTGCCGTATATCTCTGTCATGTGTGTGCAATTTTAGTGTCAGAACATGCTACGAATTGGAGCTTAAACTTTTGACCTGCGTCTGAGTGCCAGGCATGTGCACGCAGCACTGCACCGTATCACCTCTCCCCAGAGACTGGGTTAAAACACCTGTACACACTCAAACCCACGCCTCTAATACTTCTGCACCCTGGACAATGGGAGTTTCTCTCTTCTGTCAGGAACACCTGCAGCTTAACTGTACAGATACATACAGTACAGACAACTATGTCTGACAGTCAGCACTTTAACCTTATAGTCATTGTTTTCTTTTTAAATCTAATATGCCACAGTATAGGCACAACAAGAAACATCACTGTCCATATACTTAATGACAAATGCTGTATACAGTGCAGTCACAACTTATTAGGGCAGTCCTACATATTTAGTAATGTTAGCTCTGTCTTCCAGCGCACTGGATAGGAAATTAAATATTTACTTAGATGTTAAAGTACTAACTGTCAGCTTTAATTTAAGCGGGTTTACATTTGCATCAGATGAACAGTGTAGAAATAGTAGCCCTGCTTATCCACAGTCCCCTATTCTCAGGGGATGTAAAGTAATTGGACAAGTTCACATAAACTTATACAATGTTAATGTTTATGTTCTCACTTATTTTTATAAGATGTCAGATCTTCACTATAGAATCAACACAGTGCCAAGTTTAAAGGTAGACCAATAATTGTGTAAGCATTTCTTAAGTAAACAGTCAATTACAATTTCCATACCACTCCATTATAGACAGAATACCAGCTGATCTGAGTGGGTGGCTGATCTTTAATACAATATCTGCTGTACATTGCCCATTATCAGCAACCATTCATCCAATGTTCCAAAGGCACATTCTGTTTACTAATCTGATATCATTTTAAAAAACTAACTGAGAAAACATTGGAGAACGCTTTTGCAATTATGTCAGCACATAATGTAATCTGAAAACTGCTGCCCTGGTTAAAAAAACAATGCAACTGATCTCAGCTGGTATTCTGTCTATAATGGAGTGCATTGGAAATTTCTAAGTGACCCCAAACTTTTGACCGATAGTGTATTTTAAGATAGTATACCACATTGCCAAACACTGAATATTGACATTTCTGTCCTTTATTCCTTTTACAAAAACTACAACTGACACATTATAATACTCTCTCTCTTTCTAATCTTGGCCCCTATGTTGTATAACCAGACGTAACAAGATAAACTGTTTACCACACTGAATAGAAGCTTGAGGCAAATGTTTGTGGAATGCAAGATGCACATTGATGTTTTTGTTGAGAGACACCTTCAGTTTGTACATTGTGGGAATAACAAGCAAATCAACATGGCTGGCAGCCCAGTCCTGGGGGGACTGAGCCATCTCTAATCTAAGCTTTTGCTAACACGGTGGAAATGTGGCTTTGAAGTAGCCAAGAAATGTGTTTTTGGCAGCAATCACTGGACATTGCTAAATTGAGTTCCTGTCTTCCAGATGTAGCATCAAAAAAGGAGAAGGCTCAAGATGAAACAAACTAAATTGTGAGGTTTGATCTCTTTCTAATTTCTGCTCTCCTTCTCCAGTCCAAGTGCCCGGCCCTGCTCCTAACCTGCAGGCGGTGTCGAACACGCCGACCTCTGTCTCTCTCAGCTGGGACAAACCCCTCACTGGCAATGGAGACATGCTCACCTACAAGTTGTACTACACAGACAAAAGCTTTGGCAACGAACAGGTAGGATGTGGTCCTCCCTCCCTCACCTGTAATTTATGATAGCAAAAAGGTTTTCAGGTATCTAAATACATCTCTCTACATACAGGTTTTGGTGACATTTGCTCCAGAGTGAAAGTTATTTTTATTTTTTACTTTTTTTTCATAATAGATAACATTTCAAAATGAAGTCATGAAGTGCTTCACACAGAACTACAGATTCAGAAACGAAATAATAAAAAAGCTTGACATAGAAAGACATTAAGATAGATTGCAGTTTATGTCTCACTACTCACACGCTCAGACCTTTTACTACTGTATGTAGCTGACACTAGCTGTTTTGGCAGGGTTCATTAGATCGAAGAATATGACTGCGTAGCCTAATGTAAGTTGTGATGAGCTAAGGAATTCCTAATCATTTGCCAAAAGACTCTTTGTAATGCATTTTGGCCAACCTCTTCATTATGCATCTCACACAAAAACATGTTTTGTCCAAAAATAAAGCTGATATGATTCACCAAGTTGTTCTCTGCAGGTCCAACTCTGTCACAAGAGTGGAATTTAGCTGGTTAGATATTGAGTCAGCCGCAGCAGTAGCAGTGTGCGAGCCAGTGAGGCATTAAAAAGCCTTTAATATGATAATGGATGAAACGTCAGCCAGCGCACTGAGTAATGATGTCTCAGCTCCCTGGAGAAGAGAGCCGAGAAGGTGAGAAAGGCAAGAGATGAAGAGAGGAATGAAAAGAAAAGAAAGAGGTGAAGAAAAGGGACGGGGCAGAGATGAAGTTAGAAAGACACCGTTCTGAAGGGACATGAAATATTTAAGGACGGGGAAGTCGGGGACAAAATGATGCATTTTCAAGGGTGATGTGGTCACAGGTGATCTTCTGTCCCGAGTTCAGAGATCGGGATTGTACCGCTCTGGAAGCAAGATTAGATGTCCACGAAGTCTACACATTTCACTCAAAGTGTCACAAGCAGAGAGCTGAATGCAAATTGTCTTGAAGTAATTGGGCATGTGCCAGCGTGCCCAATTTGTAAAGCAAAAAGTCGTGATCACAGGCGGCATAATTTGTTTCTTGATGGAAGATGACATTTTTACACAGAATTACAAACACTGTTAGTGTGATTAAATCATGAAATCACATTTTGGAGCTTTGCCATATTTGAGAGATTGCTTGGGTTGTAAATCAATTAGAACTGTCTCATTTACATCATGTTTGTGCCAGTATCAAACCTGACAAAATGTCAGTAGGGAAATACTCAAATAAATGAATGATTTTTTCTTCAGGTAACCTTTTTAATAATAAATTTTTTTTCTAAAAAACTTTCTTTAAACTTTACATAACTTGTTTAATTTTCATCTTGTCTTCACATTAAATTGCCAGCGAGCACAATCATCTATGAAGGTATACTTTAGATAAGTCTTAAAATCTTTAAATGTCCGATTTGAAGACGTTTGTATTTGTAGTCGCACAACTTTTTTAAAGTAACGTTCTCCTCTCCCTCTCTTTCAGGACGTTGACGTAGATACTCAGTCCTACACCATGACTGGGCTGAAGAAGAACACGGAGTACAGTTTCCGTGTGGTGGCCAATAACAAGCACGGCCCAGGCGTCTCCACCGACGACGTCGTCGTTCGCACATTGTCTGACGGTCAGTCGCTTGATGAAGGGAATATCTACCAAGACTTCTTTTAGTTTAACATTCCCTAATTTACTTGAACACCTATATACCTGTGTGACATTGTATGGATGTACGTTAAATAGGCTACACTATGCTGTCAACGTAGACCCAGCAAGATACATTTTACTTACTAACTTACTTTGTGGTTGTATAACAAATTTTATTTGCGATTAATATGCCAGTTATTTTCTCCATCAATCGATTCATCATCATTTGTCACGGACCTCCTGTTAAAGATCCCTGGTCTATAACATGTTAGAAATGTGAAAGTGAAAATTACAGTTTCCCAGAGCCCAAGGTGATGATATCAAATTGCCTGGTTGTTTTTTGACCAAAACACTCAAACCTTAATTATTCAGTCTCATAATGCAGAGAAAAGCATATCTTTACAATAGAGAAGCTGGTACTATGGGCTTGCTGGCATTTTTACTTGAAAAATCCCTTTTAAAAAATGCTTTTTCTGTAAATCAACAACTGGATTTATTTGATTATCTGATCTAATTTCAGTTTTGTTTCACACTGAAGACATTGTTTTGTTTTGTTTTACAGTACCAAGTGCTCCTCCTCAAAACCTCACTCTGGAGGTTCAGAACTCAAAGGTAAGACAGTTTGCAGGACCTGTAACTGCCTCGGATGCAACATACAAATGAGAAATGCACCAAAACAGCTTGACTGTTTGGTCCACAGTGTATGTATCCACTTCACCAAATCCACAAACCCTCACTCTTTGCACACAGTTGAACATATACAGCACATAGCCTGCAGGCCAGAACACAATTGTTTCTCTGTGTGATAAGCTGTGTCAGATGCCTTTAGGCCCAGCTGGTTAAGAGGGGGTGTGAACCCTGATCGATCCTCCTATCGGCAGGAGACTCGCCTGTCAGAGGGTTTTATGCTCTGTATCACTCTCCGTCTGTACAGTAACTGGCAAAGAAGCCTGAAGCTCAAATTCAAATGGATACGGAACAGTATTACTCTGGGAGATGCAGATGCACTGAAAATAATATAATACAACGCTCAGGATGTTCACATTTGAACTAAATAAGCCCAGTTAACCCAGATGCCTAGGGAAGCTGTATTCAAAGCTTCCCTGGCAACAGCCATTTCACCCTGTGGGTTAGCAACACACACAATAACTAGAACACATTTATAACAGATTTAAGTGTTTGAATGTGAGACTTCTTTTATCTGGATTGAATTTCTCCGAGTTAACTATCAGATTTATTACAGCCCAAGCAGCCCAACTCAGTGTCAGTGTTATATCCGATGTATACATACTGAGGTTGTTGCATGACACTCGTGATTAGATAAGCCTGCTGAGGTGGCTGCAGGCTTGATTAACCGGCGTCAGCTGCCTACGGTGCAGGAAACCGGCGTCAGCTGCCTGTCCCTTTAGCCATTCTATCTTCAAACAGAGAGCTGTCGGCCTGTTCATTGTATATTTCCACCCAAGTGATGGATCAAATTTGAAAAAAAGATGGTACTCACTCATGACATGCGAGACAGCAAGTGCAAACAGAGCAGCACAGAGAATAAGATACGGAAAACCACGGGGTGTATGCATTGACTACTAAAGCAGAAGCCGGCACTTTTAGCCCTTTGGTTGTCAATGCGGAGTCTGAGTGAGAGAGAACTGTCAAAGAAAATAAAACTGGTGGACAATCCTATCACACACTCGCAGCTTGAGTGAGAACTGGCCACCCATGCTGAGGGATACTCAGCTGAGATTTGTGGCGAGAAAGCACTCTCATGCTAATGTTAAGAGTAAAATGAAGAGGAGACGCTCTGTGGAAAGGACAGGAATTGTAGCAGAATTGTTTCTTCAATGGATAGCGTACATCCAGCTGTCCCTCCCCAAATAGACCCAGAATACCCCATTTAAAGCTATCAACAAACATCTGGCATTCTTCATTGCTAACCGTTATTGAAATTAGTCCTCTACATTTTCTTTGTTGTCATTGTTTAATTCTGAATGTAAACACTCATTAAGTCAATAATTCTTAATCTATAGATGCAAAACATTTATGCAATTAGCTGTTTGATACACCCAGCCACTGGGGGGGGAAAAACTAATTAACATGCATTTAATATTCAGTCTCCTCTTGTGGGTCTTGTCAAGCAGAACCACACATCTTCTACCTGCGAGGCAACCTGAAAATCATGTTTTGTGATCTTTCTTTTGCACCTTTTTTCCCTTTTGGCACTTTTTCCCTGTGGTTTTCCAAAAGTCAATTAAACCGGTTTCCATGATTAGAGAGAAGAAGGGAGGAATAACGAGTTGGGACCAAAAGTGTAATAAGAAAAATGAAATAATTAAACACACTTAACACAAATTTAATTTGCGCAATTCCCTTGACTTGGCTGGGGAGCAACGTGTGTGTGCCCTCCGCATGTATTCAGGCTTTTGTGAATCAGTGTGACAGTGGGGAAGCGTTAATTAACTCTTCTCCCACGCTGAGCTTCTCCCCCCCCCCCACCACCCTCCCATCTATCTCTTTAAACACACACACAAAACTGAAATGCAGGAATCCCACAACAGTGCAGCGCGGGCTTGCCAGAAAACGCTCTGCATTCATCTCTGTGCCCCAGAGTCTCTGCAGGGTTTACCTGACCACATGCACACCCCACTCATCAGGACTTCTCCTTCAACTGTTTCTTTTGTCCTAATGTGTCAGTATGCACTGCGTCACTCATGGTCAGAGGGGTGTTTTGTTTTTTGTGGAGCCCTCCCATTTGCTCCACTGTCAGTAGGAGAGGGGAGGGGCAGGTGAGACAGTGTTTCTGTCAGCAAACCTGCAGAGCTACGTGAACACAAACGCCTACTGCATGCCAAGGTGTGATGATACCTGCCGAGCCATGAGATCACCTTTTACAGCTGCAGGCCTCAAACCAGATGGTCCCACGTGGGCTAAACGTAGGTTTTTGTTTCATCCACCTTCATTTTTTTTTTTGTTCCTTAGGGCATCATGCTTCGGTGGCAGCCCCCGCCCCTTAACGGCCAGAATGGGGAGATCACCGGCTACAAGATCCGATACCGGAAAGGATCCCGGAGGAGTGAAGCAGCCGAGACCACCGGAGGCACCCAGCTTTACAAGCTCATCGACGGTAATGGCTACTCAAGTTTTTTTTGTCTTCCATCGCAGTTTTTCAGTTTAGACCAAGCCCTTTACATCCAGTTTGTGTAGCGATGGACTGGCCAGCAGTTCACACCTGGCTCTAAAATGCATTTTAAAAACATCTCTAATCAACTCGTGGCCAAATTTCACTTTGCTATCGCTGTGAGTAATTTGTGCCGTTGACTGATGACACAGCATATCTACAGCAGTATTATATTCAGGTCAATAGCCGATCTCCAACTCGTTCTATATGACTGTACTCCATTGTGGCTCCAGAAAGAGAACTCTTGTTTTTTGGTCTTAGGGAGTACCACATCCCAATGTACCCTTTTGATGCTGTATATAGGTCCTTCATCAAAACATTTTTGCTATCAGACTCAGTTTTATCTCTGCTGTATGTATCTTAGATACTGATAGCTAATTCGGACATGCTACAGTATTTAAAATCTTGATCTTGAGACTGAAGACATGTCTGATATGTGGTTTGGAGTCAGTTTGGCTGTAAGTCTGTTTATTCAGTCAACATCTGCATTTTATAATACTTTAAGATGGAGTTACATGTCTTGCTGCACCAGAACGTTACCCGCTGCTACCATCAAAATATGCACAATATCACCAGAGACACACAGCAATGATTAATATTAGATGTTGTCTCAGAAACTTTCAAGTGGCCCAGCCTCACGCTGTGTGCTGCATCAAAGAGAATATAGACTTAAAAGTTAATTTTTTTTAGATTTTTTTTTTTAAAGAACTTTCTGGGGGGTGAAACAGAGAGGGGGGGGGGGGTTGTTGGTTCAAAAGCGTTTAGAAGGAGATGTTGTAGCCTTGGAGGCACGGAGAGTTCGGCTGTCCTCACAAGCTACCCCCAAGGGTGGCCCAGAATAGTGGCTACAGAGAAAAAAAGACTACAGGATTAGCGTGTAGCGTGCAAATGGAACAATATGATGATGATGAAAATTCATACAGCAAATTAAAACAGCAACACATCATTTGTCAGCAGGCGTTCCCTCTCTTTTGTGAATACCAATGCTGGCACCCAGCAGTGAAACGGCTTTTTCTGAAGGGGACTTATATGAATATATGAACCAAAATCCAGACTCCAAAAGTTTTTTTTCTACTCTTTTTGGCGCCTTAGTGTTATACTTTTTGGGCTGGCTGCTATTACACACTTTTCTTTTTAACACTTTTTAAATAAATGTGTCCCATATTTACCCACAAAAACAAATTAATGAATGCTAAAAAACAGAAATCGGAATCACTTCCATGATATTTAGTGGAAAAGAAAGTTAATTGCACCACAGAAACCTTCACTTCATCCTTCCCCAGGCAGACTTATAGATTTTCTCTTTAAAATCTGCAGAGAAGTATTGGGTTTAAAATATATTGTATCGTTTAAAATATTTGTGCTTTCAAAATATTTATTGTGTCCGCAACTCATAACCCCACTTGACCAGCCAAGGAGAGAGGACCAGTGAGTTATGAAATAAAATCAGGTTTTTACAAATAGAGTGACGTTTTAGTTGTATTGCTGCTTGAAATTTAGTTTACAGCTCATTCTGAATACCCGTGCCTTGAAACTGACCGGTTTGTGTTGTCTGTCCAGGTCTAGAGCGTGGGACAGAATACTCCTTCCGGGTTTCGGCCATGACTGTGAACGGCACGGGACCTGCCACAGAGTGGACCACAGCGGAGACGTTTGAGAGCGACCTGGATGGTAAAACCCTCCGCCGTACTTAATTCATACAGACCAGAACCAGATTTTTTTCCAGTCTTTTTACTGCTTTGTCTTTTTCAGACAAAATATTTGTTTTTTAACTTATTGTCTCTCTGGAATTGAAGAACTTGACGTACATTTTTCCTGCATTTCCCTCGCCAGAATCCCGTGTGCCAGACCAGCCCAGCTCTCTCCATGTCCGGCCGCTGGTCAACAGCATCGTGGTTAGCTGGACGCCGCCAGAGAACCAGGACATTGTGGTGCGCGGTTACACCATCAGCTATGGCATCGGCAGTCCCCATGCTAAGACCATCAAAGTGGACTACAAGCAGCGCTACTACACTATAGAGAACCTCGGTAAGAACACACCACTGTTGTTTCTCCTGTATTGGTACGTTTCTCATAATAGTGCAATGCTCGTTTTGTGGTTGTTTTTTTACTGAGATATTGATTTGAGACAAATTCATCTTTGCCAGCATTTAAAACAATGCTTTAATTGTCCTATTTGAAAATAGAACTGACTGGTTCTTTGACATTTTAATCATAAATGAGCAAACACACGCACACACACCATGAAGCAATTCATCTGTGCCTCGTAATGAGTATTTACAGAATTAATGAGATCTTCTCCACCACACGCCTGAGCCACTAATTATACAGATTGGCCTAATGGAGACACAATAATCAAAGGTCATAAATGTTTAAATAAAGCAAACTTGTATTGGTTGTTTTGATTCTTGCTGTCATCAAAGCAAATGAACTGTCAAAAGAAAGGTCTGCTGGGTCCTACTATTCCATTTTTCTGCGTAGAATCAAAACCTTTGAGAAACTGACACAAATTATTGTTAACATTAACTGCTTCCACTTAGGTATGTGTGGCATGGCACTGTCATGAACATGTCATAAACATAAACAAGTCATAAACGTTTATGACATAACACTTCTTTTAGTAAGTGTCATTCGGTTTTGTCATGACAAGTGTCATGACAGTGTCATGTCACTCTTTAGTGTAACCCATTAACTTTATAATTTTAGATGAAACAATGCCTCGGTAAAATTAAGTACCGGTTTTCATAGTTCTTATTGATTTAATAAGCATGGATTTCACTCTGATGCAAGACACACATTTTGCGCCATAAGAAATTACAATTGTGTTTTGATAGGTGGTTATGTGTTTTCGGTTATTATTAATGGTATGATTACTCACCAACAATAATCCTACAGTAATCAAAGCTTTGGGAAGGGGTATAGAAATGGATCATAAAGTCAAAATAATCTAAGGAAATGGAGAGATTTGGGAGAGAAATTGTTGCAAAATATCTAAATATGCATCATTGAAGCCTTCGTTACAATCACAGTAAGAGGAATAATTGTAATCAAACTGTGTTCATTCTGGCCTTTATCGCAATTATGAGTTGAGATTCTCGAGAGTTTTGGCTTGATTAGATGGTGCGATATCTAATTTATCTCGCTCTTCCTGTCTCTCTCACCATACACTGTCAACCTTTCTCTCTCATTCTCGCTCTCTCGCTCTCTCTCTCTCAGACCCCAGCTCCCACTATGTGATCACACTGAAGGCCTTCAATAACGTGGGTGAGGGGATTCCTGTGTATGAGAGCGCCATAACCAGACCACAGTCAGGTATGAACTCCACACATTTAATCTACACTTCAATCTGCTCCCTCCTTACCTGGACAAACAATCTTTTACATTTTAACACACTGCAAATGGGGGCAACTTCAATCAATTTTGCTCATACACTACAGAAGACACAAGACTGTAAAAAAAAAAAAACGGACGACACGTCTCCACTTCCACTTCCCTCTACAAAACATATCTTGAATATGGGCGCCGTCATCCTGTTATTGTGGAACATCATAGTGATCAAGAGGTGGAGCCACGGTATTAAAGCCCCGACCATTCACCTGCTTGACCAACCGTGAAGGAGTTTGAGATGCTTTGGCTTCACTAACACAGTCTATGCATCTGCCCCTGAGCCACGTACACTATTATGGGATATACTCACACTGTATGGCTGTAGTCTTCGACTGACATTTATCTTCGCTCTCTCTAACCTGAGGTCATCATCAGGCAGAGTGATTCTCGACTCCAAATTACCAAAGAGATAATAGATCATCGGGGTGTCTCACTACTCAAATTATATCTCTCCTTAATGGCTCCCAGTGTACTTGAGTCTCTTTTTTTTAAATATATATATATATATATATATATATGTATATATATTTATTTATTTTTGGGCTTTTCCGTCTTTAATGGACACGACAGCTAGGTGAGATAGAGGGGGGAGACATACAGGAAATCGTCACAGGTCGGACTCAAATTCTGGACCTCTGCGTTGAGGAATACGCCTCAAAGTATATGTGTGCCTTCTCTATCCACTGAACCACCCCGGCAACTTAAGTCTCTTTTTAATCAAATGTTCAAAACCCTCAAATTTAGCTCTGAGACTACCCCTTGTCCCCAGTTGTAATCCAACCACAAAGAATGGACAGAAATATTACGGCATTGGTGAACATACTGCATACAGAAGGGTGTTTTGTGCACATCCAATCTTTTATTTGAGACAGATGCAGGATAGTAAAGAAAAAAAGTATCTACACACTGGATTATAGCTCACTAATTTAATTAGTATGAACAGGTGACACTTGAACGCTACTGGGTCTAAATATTATTTTGCGTACTTTGTGTTAGAGCCCAACAAATACAATGGCATGGCCGTATACATCAGTCAATAAGTAACAAAAAGTAGCAGTACGATCAGCTGGCAGAAAGGCCAAAGATACTGTTTGAAGTAGTTATTTGAAGTTATTTAGAAACATAATAACCATTACAGATTGTCTCCCAGAGAGCATTGACAAGTTTATTTTTCAAATGTAAAATATCCAGCTCAGTATATACAGCGTCAATTTTTCAAACTGTACACTGTTGTCTGTAATGTTAACTCTGCAAATCTGTGTTGAGTACAATAAAACCAAACAACATGGACGATCCAGTTTGCCTGCCAGCACGACAATCTCCACTTCTTTAAGCCTCAGATCACAACCCTCTTAGCAATTAGAAGTATAAGTTAAGTCTTGATTCAGCATGTTTGACAAATGATCTTAAAGTGTGAAAACACTGCCATTTAGGCTGCAAGTTAGCAGAGATCAAACAGTGGATGTCAGTGTCAGAAGACAGCCAGCCCCTGCTCCCTGGAGTGTCCCAGAATGTGGGCTGCACCTGCCTCCTCCGTCATCCAGCCTCCCACCTCCCCGCTCAGCCTTGATCACTCCCGTTAGACTCTGCCGCAGCACCATTGCATCATTGAGATCGGGAGAGGGAGGGATGCTGGATGACATGAATCGTGCCAACATGCTTCGCGGCACACACTGTCATACTGTTCACTTCTTTCTATGAAGCTCTCTCTTCCTCACACACTCATGCACACAGAGCTGCACACATGCCGACCCCCTGTGGTGGCTTTGGCAACTCTTCATCAGATCCAAACGTTTCCGCTCAAAGCAGAACCAAAGCCCACCACCATCGTCTGCTGCTGAGTCCTCTGGGGCGCATTGCCTTCCTGCCAGTTTGTTCAAGTCGGGATTAAAAAGACGAGCTGACCTACATATTACTTTTACTTTGAAAAAAAAAAAAAAATATAATATATATATATATATATATAGAGAGAGAGAGAAAACTGCGGAAAAACTTTGTGAACTTAGGTTGAGAGAGTGCTAGGTTGAATATGTTATAATAATATACGTCTTAACTGAAAGAAATGTCCCTCCCAAAATCCTCAGTGCCTCTCTACAACAGACGCACAGACAGGCTCACAGACAGGCTCACAGACAGGCTCACAGACAGGCTCACAGACAGGCTCACAGACAGGCTCACAGACAGGCTCACAGACAGGCTCACAGACAGGCTCACAGACACACACACTTTGACTCAGTCTTGGTAATATAATGAAAGCAGCTCAGTACAAAGAGGTGTCAAATGGAGCGCTAGATTTGAGGATTAGGATTGTAACTCACTTCTTATCGTATCCTCACAATAGGTATGATGCGCGTCACTTTTTAATATTGATTTCAGATTCAGATTCAGAAATACTTTATTGATTCCCGAAGGGAAACTCTGTGTCACAGTAGCACCAGTAGTAAGAAGACCGAGACGGAGCACTGCAACAGGCAGCTTGCACGTTAGCGCATGCGCACACTTCACTTCAGATGCATCAGAAACAGAATCAAGAAGCAGGAAGAAGAAGAATGAAAATAATATTGATTAAAAGAGGAACTTTTCACTCAACGCCTTTGAGCCTCAGAACATAAGCAGCACTCAGAAACGTACACATCCAACCAGAGCCACCGCGTGTCCGTAACCTTCTTCCATGCCTGCAGGCATCGTTACTTAAAGCCTCTGTATACTTTTTATAGTTTTCAAGGACATGATGCAGCTCGTTGAGGTTATTCTGCATAACAGAAAAACACTCCAGTGCATTCAGTGTCCTTCTGTTTATCCACTTTACATTTAAAATGTTGAATGAAAAGCTCTGCGATGTAAACATTTTGAAACACATTTCAATTTCAATTTTCATTTCAATACTCCCTCCACGTGCGAAATGAAAAGTTGACTGTAGGATTGTGGGTATCTGCTTTCAGCCTAGTTTTCCATTTACTGTAATCTTTTCTTATGAATAGAGAATCACTTCCTCTTTCTCTCTCTGTAGTGCTACAGTAGCTGTTGCTAGAACACCACATACTGTACAGTAGCTTCTATATAGCAGCCAGGTCTGTAGATTTGTCTTATTGTAGACATCGGTGTCTGTTTTTCTAATAGAATTTTCTCTCTCTTTTTCTTCACTCTTCCCAATCCCACCCTTGTTTCACTCATTCTCCCTTCTCCCTTCATTTTAACTCATTAATCTTAATTTCTTCTGTTCGTTGCTCCCTGCATCCTGTTTTGTTTCCACCTTCTGATCCGCCACGCTTGTCTTTATGTTTTAATTTTGGCCATTTTAATTTGTGTGCATGCATGCGGGTTTCCTGCCTGACGTGCAGACCCCATAGACCCCGATGTTGACCTGTACGAACTCTTCCATGCTCCATACACCCCAGTACCAGACCCCTCTCCCATGATGCCACCCGTGGGTGTTCAGGCCTCCGTGCTGAGCCACGACACCATCAAGGTGACCTGGGCTGACAACTCGCTGCCCAAGAACCAAAAGATCACAGATAACCGCTTCTACACAGTGCGCTGGAAGACCAACATCCCCGCCAACACTAAAGTAAAGGTAAGAGATTCTGTTAAAGGGTGTGTGACTGCACAACTCTACGAGGCCACCTGTATGTGTAGAAACCATGGTCTAAACTCTAAACGTCTCGCTATGGTGTATTACGTTAAAGGTTTTTTTTACTGACTGCAGCTGAGGATTATTTTTTATGAGCTATGAAGGTTATATTCCTTAAGATTTCCATCCTGGTTGATTTGGCATCATCAAGGCTAACAGTGGTTACGGCAAGTGTGGTTCAATACCACAGGTGTTAAGCAGCTACTTTGTTGGTAATACAGCAGAAGAGAAGTGTCTTGTTGCATGTTGTTTCCTGTTTTCCCCTTTCACTCCTGACTGTCCAATAAAGGCAAAAAACTGGCAAAAAGATATTCTTTAAAAAAAGAAGAAAAGAGCAACTGGTGTAGCTGTTTACAGTGCAGCCAAACAAACGTGTCTTGTTGTAATAAAGAAGTGAGTCAACAACCTCTTTCCATCATGGTATGAGCAGCATGATCTGATGTCATGCTGCATACTCTTTGAGTAGTTTAATACAACTTTAATATTATATTCTTAGTGTAATAAAAAAAAAATACTTTATAGTCTATAAAATGTCAGAAAATAGTGAAAAATGAAAATAACAATTTTCCACAGCCCAAGACTTTCCGGTTGCTCCAAAACCCCAAAGTATTCAATTTACAGTAGTAAAGAGCAAAATACATTTGAGAAGAAGAATGTGTTAAAGCTCTAGTGCGTAGTTTCTGCCGCCCCCATGAGGAATTCTAAGTAACGACAACAACACTGTTGGTGCGTCCACATGATACAAGCCCCCCCTCCACGCAGTTGTCAAGAAGGACTTTGAGGATTTCAAAAATAATGGAGTCAACAGTATGGACGAGTTTCTACGCGGGAAAATCACCCGGACGCCACAATCTTCTGAACGTAGCCATACTGAGAAATACAGATGGAGTTTTGTGGAGCTGATAGTCTTAATCAGCTTTGTAGCAACTCATTTGGCAATGCCTTGAATGTAATGGACATTTATTAATATAAAAAAGTTACGCACTAAAGCTTTGAGCCTAAAACAAGGTGTTTGCAAATCAGCTTCTGATTCTGGAACTGCAGCTCAATTATTACGTCCATCCAAATACGACTGCACGCGTTCATGTTCGGCTCCATGCATGTATGCAGTCCTGAGAGCGAGCAGAGCTCCGATAAAGGCCTACGTCTACTGATAAATAATTCAAGAACGATGAGATAAACCGACAGCTAGAAAAAGACGATGCATTCTTCATTTAGCCAACTCAGAAAAGGCACACACACACACACACACACACACACACACACACACACACACATCAGACTCAGCAGTCAAGTCTTGCTGCTTGATGCTCAAATTGATTTGATTCTCTCACTGTGAGAGTAATTAAAGAGTACCACAAGCTCATTATGTTTCTGTCAAATTAACCAAATTCAATATATTAACAAGTCTGTTAGGTCTTTTCTGTGTTCTTTACCAGTGGATTCTTCACTCTGAAAACTACATCTTGTACATTCTGTATATCTTGAGACGAGTCTAACTAACAGGGATGCCTTCACCTTAATGCCACTGTTCACCATGTCCTCTTCACTCTTAGAGCGAGTCTAGCCAGACAAGCTTGTACATTATTGAAGAGACCACTGCTCTAAAACTGGCAGCATGTTTCTTAAGAACACAGTGTTTTCTTTTCCTATCCCACTGACCTCCGTTTGACAGCCCCCACCGGAGAACTGCACTCTTGTCATAGCACGCAACGTTATAGATAGGGCTGTTAGAGTTCGGCAAACCTGACTTGCTGCTGCTGCGACCCAGAGAAAGCCTGCCAGCGCAGGCCAGGAAATATCAAGATGAATATTTACAGAACTCAAGATGTTTTAATTTGCTGACTAATTTAAAATGTGTGAAGTCATGTACATGTGAAATACACCCCTGGTGTGTTGCATTTCATGATGCTAGCCATCTGCTGTATGTGGTTTCTCTGTGTATTCATAATGGCTACACTTGTCTTTGTGTGGAACTATATTTTCATACCCAACATGACTGAGCATCACGAAATATTTCAGGCTCTGGTTCCACTCAGTGGTCAGTGTGTGTAACATATTCTAAGCTCTGAGTAGTGTAATAGTGTGTTAATGATTAAGGTATCTAGTCGATGAAGTGAATGACGGCTGTTTCAATAATGAAATAATCGTTTAAATGATTATTACCACTATATTATATCACTTATAAGGATTTGTTGTATTTTGTCTTATCTGGTAGTAAATTTCATATGTTTATCTTTTGGAGTGTTGTATAAAACAAGACATATGAAGTTTTTGGATTTCTTTTGGCGTTTTGTCAACTAAAATATTAATCAATCAATACAAGAAAACAATCAGCAGACTAATAGATTGTTAATATAGCCGTTAGTCTACTTTTGACTTCCCGGAGACTTCATCAGTGAAAGTAATCAACAAACTGAATTCTTGTTTATTGGCTGTGTTTTTGTGTGTTTGCCTGTCTCTCGCCAGATGGCTAACACCACTAGCCTGAGCCACGTGGTGACGGGTCTGAAGCCCAACACGCTGTACGAGTTCTCCGTCATGGTCACCAAAGGGCGCCGCACCAGCACATGGAGCATGACTGCACAGGGCACCACATTTGAGACCAGTAGGAGCAAACACACACACACACACACACACACACACACACACACACACACACACACACACACACACACACACACACACACACACACACACACACACACACACACACACACACACACACACACACACACACACACACACACACACACAAACCAACAATGTGTCCAGTGGCTGGCTGGCTTTTTGCTGCCTAAATGGAAGGAGAGGACTGACCTGTGGAGAATCAAGCTGTCACTGCACATTATATAACCATAAAAACCTAATAATAAAAAAGTGCTGGGCGCCAGAGTAGCTCACCTGGTAGAGTGGACGCCCCATATGCTTCAGTCTCGATGCCTGCCGCCATTTGCTGCGTGACTTCCCCCTCTCTCTCTCTCTCTCTCTCCACCCTTTCCTGTCTACAGTTGTGCTGTCTATTAAATGCTAAAATGCCCAAAAAACATATTAAAAAATAATAATAAAAAAGGTGTTTATCAAAGGATCTTACACTAGCTGCAAGGGAAATTTGAGGAAACCTGCAGCAAAGTTGGTGATTGGCCAGTATAATTTCAGCACTGAGTAGTTTGGACTAACCCTGCTTTTATGCAAAATATGCAATTATAAAAATCGTGACTTAATAATAATCATAGTCCTCAGAATATAAATACAGTTTAATGTTGAAACAAATTATTTGTTCACGTTGTTTTTGATTTGCAGACCCTTGGCCTAGTGAGGAGCAAACTGAGACCACACTCTTTTATGGTTTTAAGTTTACAGAGCAAAAATACGTTTTGTATTGTTATATTATTAGTTTTTCTTTTTATTTATCGTTTTGGGCATTTTTGGCCTTCATTTTTGACAGGACAGAATGGGAATGACAAACAGAAAAGGGCCGCTGGTCGGAATCGAACCCTGGCCCACTGGGTTGAGGAGTAAACCTCTATATACTGTTCAACTTAATGTTCGCTTTTGCTCGGCACAAAAACTGAGGGAGGACAGTAAAAGATTACCGTCCCCCCCCCCCGAGTCCACTGGGTCCAAATTGCATAAATTTACTGTATCGGTGTTAAAATGACTTATAGTGGTGTCACCATAGCAACTTATAGTCCATTTGAATCCATTGGCCATTCTGTATTGAAAACATACAGTCCCCTCAGTATTTCTGCTCAAGATTCCTGCAGCGCTGCATACCCAACACTGCAGATACTGAAGAGTCAGAGCCCATACATCATTGTAGGTTGGAACTTGTAGGTTGCTGAGCTAAACGTTGCCTGACAATGAACTGAACATTAAAAACAAAAACAATTTTTTTTTTTCAAACGGTGTCTTTATATGCGGTATTGGATCGAGATTTATTAAGAGGTGAGGAGAACCGACAGTTTTTCATTTCTGCCCAGCCAGGGGTTCATTTCACAAGTGGGGCAACTGGATTTTATCTACAGGCTCATAAACACACACGTGTAAACAAGTCATAAACTTAATATCCAAACAATATTTGCGAAGCTACCCTCTACACATGCAACACACACACACACACACACACACACACACACACATACACACACAAACACACACAAACACACACAGAGCTTACTCACATCTAGTGAGTGCACCATGTTAAATTTAAAACTATACAAACCTTGTGCCATCTTTACCTTTTTATCTGAACTTAATAACAACAAATGACCAATCACCCCTCACCCCACAGTTCCCAGCTCCTCCCCGAAAGACGTGACCGTGGTGAGCAAAGAGAACAAACCTCGCACCATAATTGTCAACTGGCAGCCTCCCTCTGAGGCCAATGGAAAGATCACTGGTGAGTCTCAGTCTCTTTGTGGTCTCTTTTCTGGTCTCACAGATAGAGCTAGACTCAGGTTCTACCTATATATTCCTCACTAGTTATAACAAAGAAAAATCTGGTGTTTTTTACTTCTATCTCATTGACTAATTGAATCACATTAAGGTGGATAACTGATCTGACACAAGAAGGATTTTGTATGTCAAATTTCAAAAGAAAATGTAATTAGATGTTTTGGCAATAAAAAATGAATGCAGTGAAATCTAAAAGCCCAATGAAACGTGCAATACATGACTCTGATTGTGCAGTTTGACTTGGAAGAAGTAGCACAACAATATTGTAGTTGATCTTATTTTTTGTAGTTGATCTATTCAGCATCAAAGCCTCAGTCTTAATGGATTTGTCTCTCTCTTTCTGACCTTCCCTGTGGTAGGCTATATCATCTACTACAGTACAGATGTGAACGCTGAGGTCCATGACTGGGTTATTGAACCAGTGGTGGGCAACCGCCTGACCCACCAGATCCAGGATCTGACGCTGGACACCACCTACTACTTCAAGATCCAGGCCCGTAACTCAAAGGGCATGGGCCCCATGTCTGAGGCCGTCCATTTCCGCACTCCAAAGAGTAAGTTTGGAAAACAAGACAAGATGGGAACATGATGAGGACAAGTGGTACAATGAAATTTCATCCACTTTTTTGCCCGTTCGAGATTGATTTAATACGTATAAGTGTCTAATCCCACCTATCGCTTAAAGAGCTGTGTGCTTTTCTCTGGAGTGAAACTCCCAACAGAGCTACAAGAAGAAAGAATGAGTTTTGGATTTACATTTGTCAGGTTGCCAGTAAACACAACTCCAAATTCATGCTAATTTTGCTCTGTGTTTGTGGCTGTTTGCTGAAATGTAATGCATGCCATAACAGCTTCATTAGCGGGAATTCAGACTGCAAAATGCTTTTAAAGCTTTAAAAACACTGCACAACAAACAGCCAGGATTTTACAGCTCTAAAAATGTATCACACAGGGAACTATTTTATCTGTCACCACGACTAAGGTGAACAGTTGAACTTCGAGCTTCACATTACAAAGTAATCAACCAGGAATGTGTGTATGTGATCGGTTAACACCGTGCCAGAATCTCCTGGCTTAAATACATTTTCTACTTAACACATAGAAATGACATTATTCACCTGATGATGTTGTTGTGAGTCTTCTGAGAGCTGTGACAGGGATGTTTCCCAAGCCTTGTTGATTGGTTGGGGATGACCAAATTATTGCAAAGTCTGATCAGCAAATTGGCACCCAACTCTAAATTCTAAAAAGGATTAAGGGTCTGGCATGGAGTAATGAAAGTCGCCCATCTCGGGGGGCGGCACCAAGCGTGCATTTGAAAATCTCACTGCACGCAATTGAATAACACTACGACCAATTACAACAACACACAGGATGACTTATCCAGAGCCCCAAAGGCTTAGCTACCAGCGGAGCTAACTGGTAGATTAGACTGTTGTTCTCTGTTCAGCTGGCCTCTGGCCCCGCCTATATCAGATAAACCGATGTGATTGGTG
>NC_045733.1:19194867-19226378 GCF_008692095.1 Etheostoma spectabile
ACAAGGGCATAGTTAATGAGCAGCATGCCAGAGTAACTCGCTGAGCAAATTCAAATTGTGCTCTTGCATAAACTCTGGTTTTCCAGGGTAAATTTAAGCCATTTCAGGTTCAGTTTGGTGGTGCTGCAAACTTCTTATTTAGGTTTTATCTGAATAAATTTTTACATGGCGGAATTCTCTTTAAAGGACATTTTTACTCATGGGATGTTTAGTAAAGTATTTTACTTAAAGCAGTATGTGTTTTATTGCACCGTTTGTAGGATACTATTTATAATCTTTACTGTCAGCTTGCCTGTGTCCGTAGGACACTCTTGCGGTTTGATTCTCATTCTTCTAGTTTTACCTCTTTCCTCCTCACAACTCCCATCTCTCGCTTTAATTCTTTCTCCCACGCTGCTCTTTTCAGCTAACCTGTTTTTTGCTTTTTATTGTCTCTCCCTCCCTGCTCTCCTTTGGCCTGTTAAGCTGAGTCCTCTGACAAAATGGCTAATGACCAAGGTAAACTTCCCCTCCACACTTTGTCTCTCACTGCCGACTCTGCACTCCGTGTATCTCTCTTTCTCCGGTTTACCACCTTCTGGGCTGATGAAAACTTTGGCTGCATGATCGGCGAAATCTGTTTGTGCTTGTAGCCATTTTCACATTATAATGTATCACATGAATGTTTGACAGAGGACTATTAATAACGTGACAGCAGAAGAGGTCATAAGGAGAGTTTCAGTAAAACATATTTTATTTCCATTTTGATCCAGCCTCAAATGTTCCACCGAAGCCGGGGCCTCCATTACACCCAAACGAACCTGGGCCTGTTGGTAAGATTTTCCTCTCACGTGCTTTCTTTAACAGTCCTGTTCAGCTATGAGTCAGTCAGTGAGACACTACAGCAACTGAAATCATGATCTGATTATGTCCAGAAAGTTGGAAATCAGTCCCTTTTTTTTTCTTGATGGTGCATTTTAAAATCTGCAATCTGAAAATTTGTGTCCATATTTTTGCTGTAGTTAGATGTGGCATGTTCCTCTGTTGGTGTCTGTTAAAGAGGTATTTATCTAGATTAATCCGGTCTTTTTTTCTCTTGAGGTAAATCAGGGGTTGGAGGCCACAGTGAAGGTCACATCCTGGTCATTGTCATCATCATCTCAGTGGGAGCCTTCACCATCATCGTAGTGGTGGTGGGGGCCTTCCTGTGCACACGGCGAACCACGTCCCACCAGAAAAAGTAAGTAGCTCAGTCACACTTTTACCTTCGTTGGCCTTTTTTTTGGTTTCTTAGTTCTCATGCTCTTTCTGAAATACATCTTCCAACGTCCAGTGTGTACTAATCTACAACTGCGCTCCCTCCTGTGTCCCTTCTTGATGTAGTTCTTTCTATAAAAAGGGTCAGGCTTTCACCGTTACCTCTGTCGTCTCTCCTGCAGAAAGCGGGCTGCCTCAAAGTCCTCAAACGGCTCTCACAAATACAAGGGGAACTCCAAAGACCTGAAGCCACCTGATCTTTGGATCCACCATGAGAGACTGGAACTTAAACCCATGGATAAGTCGCCAGATCCCAACCCAGTCATGACAGAAACGCCCATCCCCCGCACCTCGCAGGACATCACGCCGGCTGATAGCAGCCTGGATAACAACCCCCACCTGCAGCAGCGGCGCAACTCCTACCGTGGTCAGTCTTGCCCAAGGGGTTGGAGACTTAAAATTGAATGTTATGGGAAAGAGATCAAAGTGAAATTTCACCCTTGCTGACAGATATGCATAATAACACTAGGCAAACTTCTTGAGTTTGGCCGGCAGACAGGAAAGTACACTTTGGGAGCTTGACTAAAAAAACTAAATTAAAAAAAAGTGTTAATATCCTTAAGTTTACTTCCAGGGCGATGTCTGCATGGGTCTGAGAGAGATTGGGATGTTTTTTATGTTTCACAAGTCAACACTTGCGTTTGTTTTTTGCTGTGGTTATCATGCAAAACGTTTCATGCTTTTCATACATGATGTCCATTTCATGATCACAGTGCTATAGCAAGCACACACTGCCACTACAACTACTTTCTGCAAGTACAGCCCATTCTCTCAATACAAGTAGTTCACAGCAAAAGAATGCTGAGTGTGACAATGACATTTAGAAATGCAATCAAAACCCAATGATGTAAAATTGATTAAGGATCCCGAGGTCTATAGATGGATCGTTAACAAAAAAAGAACACTAGAGTAGGAGCTCTTTCTGATTGGCTGGTTTCCACCATACCTTTTAGGCCATGAATCAGAGGACAGCATGTCTACACTAGCAGGCCGACGAGGGATGAGGCCTAAAATGATGATGCCTTTTGATGCACAGCCGCCTCAGCGTAAGTGTGTGTGTGTGTGTGTGTGTGTGTGTGTGTGTGTGTGTGTGTGTGTGTGTATTATATAATAAGTAAATCATAATCCACAAATTGAGCATTTGATTTGGAAAGTTTTTGCCTAAAATTGTGTTAATTTCAGCAAATAATTTTTTTTTTACAAATTACTAATTCCAAAATATATGTCATGCTATTGTTTGTCTAATCAGGGGAAGCGATCTATGTCACGCTTCATACAAACTATCATTTGACTGAGTGACGGGGGGGGAGAGAATATTCAAGTGTTTTTATTATAGAAAACTGCATGTATGCATCTCACCAGCAACACTTCCACACCATTCGTCATGATTACAGCTTGTTAAACATTGTGTTGTGTGTGTGTGTGTGCCCATGTCCATTCACAGCCGTGATTAGTGCTCACCCCATCCATTCCCTTGATAACCATCACCACCATTATCACATGGGAAGCCTGGCATCGCCAACACGCAGCTACCTCTACCACCAGGGCAGCGGGCACACGCGCCCGCACGCCTGTGCCACCCCCATCTCCCATCTAGACAGGGTGGACTCTACAGGTGAGACGGTGATGTCATATTCATTCATTGACCATCCATTTGCTCATTCATTCACATGCTGCTGCCATATTGCTACATTCATATTTCATTTTAGTGACTAACCCCTTTCCTCTGACTCCCTTGTTTTCTGAAATGTTTTATATGCGCTCTTCTTCTCTACATGAACAGCGGGGGGCTCAACTGTTCAATTGGCAAAAAAGATGGATTTCATTTCTAATTAACCACACTCTACAATTTACAAAGACCCAACAAATCCAATAATTACCCCAAGAACAAGTATTTAGTGCGAAGAAACCTCGGGTGCTGAGGAAAACTTCCTTGAATATATGTCTGCAATGTTGGGCTGCAACTATTGATTCATTGTTTTTTTATCAAATAATGGTGGGTAATTTTTCAGTCATATAGAATTTGAAAGTTTTGGAAAGTATTCCCAATAATATATAAGTAAGTTCATAAATATGTATGAAGACTGTATAAAGCCGGTTGGTGATTCCTGTGAATGTAAAGTTGTAAACCCATCTGCCCCTTGTCCCCCCCCCGCCCCCCCCCCCCCCCCCCAACCCCCCAGAGTCGGTAAGGAATACCCCCAGTTCAGAGCCCCTCCCTTCAGCCGCCGCCTCTTCCCAGGCCTCCTGCCCCTCGGAGATCCTGGCCGACCCTGAGGGCAGCTACCACGGCTCCACCACCACAGAGGAGGAGCCCAGCTACTCCAGTAACCTGCCCCCCCACCGCTCGGCCCACCCGCATGCCCACGCCCACCCACTCAAGAGCTTTGGCGTACCTGCCATCCCAGCCACCCCCCCTCCAACATATGAGTCGCCTGCCCTGTCCAGCACTCCCCTGCTCACTCAGACCGGTGAGCAGAAACACACACACACACACACACACATTATGTGATAATAATTCATTAGGTACAGATTGTTTGTATTAAAACCAACACTTTGCATTAGATTATGAATATGTATTTGTATTTTTACCTGCGTAAAATTGATGAAAATTTTAAAATATTTTAAATTTAAATTTGCAACCGCCTATTGGTTCAGACATTTTGATGTAAAGTTTTCTCTGCCAATAAAAAAGTTATCCTTCAAAGTATTATGATTACAAATGTCAACGTTATGTAAAGATGGCGATATTGGTCATCTCTACGAATGCTAAGTACTTGCCTCTTGTAAGCAGCTTTTCCTCCACTTCATCCTCATTTTCTTTTCACATGAGTTTAAGGACAAGGCTGGGAATATTCTGTGTTTTTTATATTTATTTATATTCTCCACATATTGCATCAAAATACCAAAACCAACTGTTCTTACAAATTCAATTTTTAAAAACAAGTCACACATGTTTGAGCAAGTAACTTAAACAGAAGTACATTTTTTTTATCACTACCATTTCTAGCGGTATATTTGGTGGTCTCGTGAGTATTTCCTGCAGTGGGACCATGTATGTGGGATTGACTCGAAACAAAATACAGTGTGTGTTTTCATAGTAATGTCCCCCAGAGTACTAGTGTGGCTCATTAGTGTATTTTTAAAATATTTGGACATCAAAAGAGCTCTATAGCGCAGAGAGAAGAACACGCTGTAATAGAGTTTGAAGACACATACTGTACAACACTTGTCAGTAGCAGTTCATTGTTGCATTGTTGATTTTGATCAAACTTGTGGGAACAAATCAAACCTGTTTTGAAAAGTCCAAGCTCCTCACAATACAGGGCCGTTTGACATGTAGTCCACTTATAAGAAAGTGACTCAAGGTTTACGTGTTCACTCTTGCAGAGAGCCGGTTTGTGGGGCATTTGTTGCCTTCGCTGACTGTTGTGTATTTGCGTGCATTTGTCACATTCAGGGCCTCCTACTCACCCCCATGTTGTTAAAACAGCCTGTATCGGGACACTAGGAAGGACACGAACACCAATGGTCGTCACTGTGCCCAACGCCCCGGATGTGCCAGAGACCAGCAAGATGCTGGAAGATGTAGACAGCGTGAGTATAGCGCCCCACACTGGCTGCTTGTAGCAATGCAGTCTTTTTGCCCAGTCTAACGGTGGTAAATATTTAATATTGTCTTTTAAAACGATACCAATCACACATTCCTTCAAAATCCACGTTTCCTTTGAGCACTGGGTTATACAGTTACTTTCCACTGGACATTGGTTTTAACAACATTTTCTGTTTGTTCTTTCTCTCTTTTTATTCTTTCCAACTTCAATCTCACCCTTTTTTTGTGGCGTTGTTGGCTGCCTTTTGATCCATTTATTTAACTTCTAACATCTGATCTTAACCCAACCCATAACTGGAATGATTTTATTGTTACCATTTAATCTCCCATTTGATTGATTGATTCACTGGATGTTTTGCTTTCATCTGCGGCCTCTTTTCTGTTTTTATTGATTATGACGCTTCAGTACCATTGACCATCCCCCAGCTCACCTCACCCCACCCATACAACGCCCCCTATCCTCTGTGAAAGACTGACCCTCTCCTCCTCTCCTTTCCTCTCTTCTCCTTCCTTCCTCCCTCCCTCCCTCCCTCCCTTCCTCCCTCCAGGTGCTTGCTTCCCTCGCCCCCTGCCCCTCCCCCGCCCCCCGCAGTAACCCTGTTCCTCTCCCTCAGAGCTACGAGCCCGACGAGCTGACCGAGGAGATGGCCCACCTCGAGGGCCTCATGAAGGACCTGAACGCCATCACCACAGCGCCATGAGCATGCACACACACACACATACCTACACACACACACTTTCTCTCACACGTACACATGGAATTTCACACCGTCTCAAGTCAAACAAACACGCCCAAACATGAACCTTGGGAGCCAAAAGGCTGGTGGACACAAAATGGCTTCTTGTGCCCAAGAAAACTCTCACGTCCCCTTGTAGAGAAAAACAAACAAACTCCAGACTGGAACTTAGGAACTTTTTTCGGCTTACCTTGCTCAGTCTCAGGAAGGAGATTGCCATGAGAAGGAAGAAAAAGTGACGCGCTTCATCTTTTAATGAAGAATTATTCTCAGAGACAATGAACTTTTAAACATTGGTCGCTTTTAACCGGAAGATTGTGAAATTTTTTTCCTCAGCAAAAAATACGTGCGGTAGGTTTTTTTGTGGTGAATGTTCGCTCAAGATGAGACAATGGTTGATTCAATGTCAAGTCAAAAGGAGAAAGTCCAAAAATATGCTGGTTTTGATGTTGGTGCTCATGCAGCGCAGTCTACACACAGTGTTTGTTTGATTAGTGTTTTCTTTGTGCATTTTGTATATCTATTGGGCCGTTTCAGTGAAGTGAACATTGGATATCAGCCCCCCCCCTTTTACAAGCCAACATTATTCAGAAACGTGGTCATTTTTTGTAGTTTATCCCCTTGTGTCATATATTGTTCCATTACTTTTTATTATTTTCTATGTTATTGTATTATTTTTCTACACGCATATCCTTATAAACATGTACATATGATGTTTTTTTTTGTTTTTTTAAACTGCCTCATTCTTTTGTTTCCCGTTGTTTCATTATTTTTATTTGAGATGAAAGTGGAATTACAAGTTAGTCCTGAAGCTAAGTTTTCATATCAAAAGGGGAGAGAAGCCTGATGTGTTTTAGAGTACATTGTTCTTTGGCATTGTGTTGCCCCCTTTGTACATTAAACATCTTCTTTTTCAGTCCTTTGTTTGTTGTGGGAGCTCCGTTTTAAAAGCCTTACCAATGTGTTTGGATGTTGGACAGTCGAGGCGTGTCACCTCTACGCGGGTGTCGCTCGGGGGTGTGCTGTCACGCCCTGCCATGGCAGTTTCTATGTACTTCTGTGGGGTATGACAGCGTCTCCTTACAGGTGAGGGGTACCTAGGACTCTGGGCGCTGACCCCACCCCTTCTAAAAATAAAAATAAAAAAAACATAAGACAACCTCACATGGCACCCAGTCAGTCAATCAATCGATCAATCAATCACCTGCAAAAGACGAGTTATCTTTTATACGAGAAGTTCGATCGAATCCAAAAACCAATATTTGGTTTCAGACGTCCGTACTGCTGAACCACGTGTGCATTTTCCCACAGCGGTGTGTGTTTGCAGTTTTTCTTCCCAGCTGTACTTCATCAAATGCCCTGGTTCCTTTACAAAGATTCAAATATGTTGGCCTTTTGAATAGGACTCCCAGATTTTTTTTTTTACATGGTAGTTTTTGTATGAAGAAAAAAAAGAAGCTTGTTCAATACACAAATCCGATGTAAAAAAAAAAAAGAAAAAAAAAAGAAAAAGTTCATCTAAGAAACTAGTTTTTCATTAGCCTCTTACCCAAAGAAATTTGTCAGTAATTTGCTCTACTTTTGTGAATACCATGTTTCTCATTAATGTACATCGTCATGAATGTCAATATAACTGTACGAGATTTTAACTATGGATACAAACAAGGAACAAGTTTTGGGGAAAACATGACTGAAAACAAAGGGGGAGAAAAAGGACCGGACTTTATTTGGGAAAAACTATTGAGTTGTAAACAGTTGAACCTGTATTGCACTTTTTCACAACTTTTGAAAATTACATTTCTTACATATCTTGTGTTTTAAATATCAAAAGCTGTTTGTGTAACGTAGTGTCCTAGGTAAGCAGCAGGCAGCTGGTCTTGTTTTTTTATGTTTTGTTGTTGTTTTTTTGCTTCAGAGATGATATGAATTTGAGCAGCTGAGTTGGTTACTTTGCAGCTCGAGATGAGGAATTCTGTTGTTGCTTGTTCATGTACAGAGCTTTCTTTGCTTTCTGTAGAAAAAAATCTGTGGCTTTTTAAAAAATGTTTGGAAAAAAATATGTTTTTTTATTGGTGCTCCTATACATTGTGTATACAAACTATTATGAATACTAACAAAGTAAATGTTTCTGCTCGTCCTTTTTTTATTTTTATTTTTTTTAATCAAACGGGATCAGGATGCCCATCCGGTATTAACCATAGAAGTGCAGTGGTGGTAGCCTGGCTCCACCCTCTTACTTCTTCCACTCAATTTTCATTTTCCTTCAGTACTCCGTCCATGGATGTATTAAGAGCATAGATCATATATTATTTATTATATTATTTATTATATTATTTTTATTAATATTAACGGTCTATGATTAAGAGAAGCTAGCGGTTAGCTGAATGATCTGTTAGCTAAACTAATGTTAGCTTCCTGATGGAGGCTAACAGCAGACCGCTACAACTTCAAACGTGTGTCACTACCCGATGTGAGTTGAGTGCGTACGTGAGTCGTGCATGCATCGCTTTGAGACAAGTAGCCTACAAGATGCTAACGAGAGACTTCTGTTATGTCAATACAGTAAAAATGGACCCACATAACAAGTTTGTTCACTGCTGGCTACAAGTTAGCAGTCAAACACAACACAGGCTGTCACTTGAATGGCGTTTTGAGCTAACGTTAGCAATCAAACAATCATAGATAGCTAAAAGATTTTTGAAATGATTTCCATCTTCTGTTATTGTTTGTAATGACAAAAGTTTATTTCAATATTACAGTTCTGAGCATACGCGTGACTCACATGTGCACTCGACTTACATCGGGGAGTGACAACCTTGACTCCGTCTGGGTTTGCGATATAAAGTATTCGCGGGTTTTCTCCGGGCAAATGGCGGTCCACTCAGCAAAGAGAGGGAGTGGCTGCCAACAATGACGTTGAGGTTCAGTAACCTTCGGTGAGTTCCGTACTAATGGCGGCGGAGAAAGATGCGAGCGAAGCCATTCAGTCCGTTGTGGCAACGATCCAGAAGTTAAAGCCCGAGCAAGAACCATCTGCTGAGTTTTGTAGGTGGCCATGATGTTGTGGCCCTGCTCCCCACGGGGTTCGGGACGAGTTTGATTTTCCAGCTCGCTCAGTTAGGGATGAAGGAGTTGGCTAAGGCTAACGTTAGCAATGCTAAGCCGACATTACAACCAAATGTTAGCAATTGGTTATGGCAGATCCAGAGTGGTCATCCAATAGTCCAACTTCAACAGAGTACCCGCCCTCAAGGAAGTTACCCCTTGTCAATGGAGAGTGGCCAGACTCTATGCACATGAAATGTACCAGAGTCTGGTAGGACCATAGAGTGTGTGTGTGTGTGTGTGTGTGTGTGTGTGTGTGTGTGTGTGTGTGTGTGTGTGTGTGTGTGTGTGTGTGTGTGTGTGTGTGTGTGTGTGTGTGTGTGTGTGTGTGTGTGTGTGTGTGTGACTGAGTTATGTAGTTGTAACTACATAATGTATCTAAGTACATTTACAAAGACTGTACTTGAGTTCAATTTTAAGGTACTTGAGTATTTCCACCACATGCTAATTTATACTTACAATTTGTTACTTTTTACTCCACTACGTTTGATTACTTTAGTTACTAGTTACTTTTCGGATTCAGATAATAATGCAAAATATAAAGCATAAAAACACATCAAATATGTTTACACTTTGATGTGTTATTATGGATTTAAGGGTTAGTTTGGGTATTTTGAAGTAGGGTTGTATGAGGTACTTATCCACACTCAGTGTATTAGCTACGGTAGATGGCGGTCGGCACGCCCCCAGTTTGGAGAAGCAGGCAGCAGTACCGACACAGAAGCGGAGCAATGTACTGCTGTGGATGGAGACAGTATTTTAATTTTATTGTATTTGTTGTTTCTTCAACCGTTTCTTCAAACCGTTGAAAGTCAAACCTAAACATCTTATCTGCGATGTTCTACAGTTGCCCGCACAGATCTGCGCTTCTGCATAGGAATACAGACGTTCTACAGTTTAGAAAATAGTGCCAAAGGAAAGGGCTGTCTGACGGCAAGGTAAAGTGAAAATATTCAACATACAATATAGGTTTATGGAAAAAAAAAAAATACAAGAAGAAAAGTGCTGGGACTCTTGCCTGCTTCTCCAAACTGGAAGCGTGGGGTACAACATTGACTGTAGTTAATACCTCATACAACACCCTTTCAAAAACATTCAAACTATCCCTCTAAGGTAGCCTACCCAGCAGTAAATTAACTGGTTGAAAGTAGCTCCACTTTTACCAGCTATGAAATCGAAATAATGAACCCATTAAAGCAACACTGTCACTTTTCCTACTTTGGTCCCCCTACAGGTTGGAAGCAGAATTGTCCCATTATGTCTCAGTGGAACTACAGATCCCCTACCCAATCTGGCAAAGTGCGGTTATATCCGGTAGAGGGCTGCAAAGCCAATGCAGAAGGGCCTGTTACAAGTTGATGAACCACTGAAACAATTTTGGAAACATTATTTTAAGGTACAAAAAGTTAACTAGTTTTGCTTTAATGCCTTATTAATAATAATCAAGGGATTTAATAGACATGAGTCTAAAAAGTGCAGTTCTGCATAATGAGTACTTTTACTTAAAGTATATTTTGATGTTAACAAGTACTTTAACATAAGTATGATTTTGAATGTAGGACTCTGACGAGTATTTCTACACTGTGGTATAAAGATCTGTGTACTTCTTCCACCATTGCGGAAGGGTACAGACATAGGTTGTTATCAGTAATACACAATCCAATATCTTTGGGTGTTGCTCAGACAATATAAGCATTTTAAATATTCAAAATGTTAACTATTTTCTGAAGGTTTTATAAATTAAATAATCAATTCATTGATTTGAGAAAATGTCACAAGATTATTTAATGATGAAAATAATTGTTAGCCGAGCCCTAAAGTCAATGATTTCTTTGGGTTAGGTTTAAATTGCCTGAATGAGAAAACCAAACAAAAGGACAGCTGTAGTTAAAGAATTAAAGTCTCTTTTGCACACAGACGTCGTATTTCAGATAAAGACTTTTCAGTTAATGAGTCATAGTTTGCACAATCACACATTCTTAAAATCCCATTTCACAATAGTAGTTTACATCTGAAATATTCTAAACCACTTCTTATGTTTTTATTCTTTTCAGACTACTCCCACATTGACTGACTAACCTCTTCATAGGTTTGGATGTACACGGCATCATGAAGGGGAGGTTTGGTCAACCAGTAACTGTTTAATCCGGTTTCCAGCTTTGGTTTTCTTATTATCATCAAAAACTGGCTTTCTGCTCGAGTTGCTGAAGCAACTGACTCACTCAGCATTTGGTCAAGAGTTGGTTTTAATTTCACATTTCAAGTGGATGCAGCTGAACAAAATATGGCGTGATGTTAAATTAATGTGCAACACGTTTGAAGAAACAGTGACATTTTAAAACGCTGACATGGACAGCTGAGTTTAAGTAAACAAAGATTTCTGGAAATGCTGTAAAAATGTCCGTTTCTACACGCTGGCACAAAAGTGTTCTCTCGCTATTCTGATACGTTTGGCAACTTGTATTATGTGAAAAAGAAAAGTTTATGCTTATGAGATGGCTTCACTACACTGGGAAAAGTATCAAGGAAAGAAGGTATGGTCAGTTAATAAAAGGGTTTATGTACTGTAATCTCTGTTATAAAGCACAGTTTATTCCTAAATTTAAATGTCTCTAGTTGCTGTTTCTTAACAGCTGTTAATCCAGAGAACAGCAGTTTCCACTGCAAATAAACATAAAATACCTCCCTCTAAAATGAAAATGTGTTTATCAAAACGGTTTTTACGTCAACTAACAGCATCAAAAGGTTTTCATATGAACACAGGCCCACCTACAAAGTAGGCAGACCTGCATAACCTTGCCTTAAAAAAGACTTTACAGACATTTTTATGAAAAAGGAAACCCTTTGTTAATCTGTGGGTATAATATACGTTACAGCGAGTTAAGACGCCATTCTGCTCGGCGGCCACAAAGTGTCGCTGCAGCCGTTACCGCGCCCCTGCTACTTCCGGCTACGTCAGTCCCACTCACAACACGGAATATGGAGGCCAGCTCAGATCGGATTCCTCCTCCTTTCCCTGCCACTGAGGAGCCGGGAGCCAGACCCTTTGACATGGCAGATGGAGACAGCGACGAGGGAGAGGACATATTCGTCAGTGAAATATGTTTACAGCTCATTCCTATGAATTATACCGTGTTTGTGCATTAAGTAAGCGAGACAGGGAGCCAGCCTCTTTATCTGATCTGACCTGCAGCCAAAATAACCTGGAGCCACTGGCAGGGAGGGGAGAAATTAGGTCAGGTTTTGAATAAAAAGCAACTAAATTAATTCATAAAGTTAGTCAAGGTTAATTTAAGCAGGTTGTATTCGTAACTAGTAAGTTTTGGCCTTTCTTTCCCCGTTTCAATTTTAGGTTCGCGTGTATTTTTTTTCTCCCTAAGATGGCGAAGGTTCGTCCAGCCCTACTCTGCCTCTGATTGGCTTTGCGTGGCATTCTTACCCGGACCCTGACCAGTCTCGTTCCTCTTGTCTAACCCTAACCGACGAGTTTTAGCCAATCAGAGAGAGAGCAGGGCGGATCATACCTTCGCCATCCTAGGTAAATAAATGTGGCCGGTTCAATGGATCGTATATATATTTTTTTGTTAGAAATTTAAATTAAACACACACATCCATTGTCTTATCCGTGTATGTAAATCTGAGACAAGACAATTCCTCCCATTTCATGTGACCCCTTCTGTTTGTGTATTTACCGATGCTGGAAGAAGTACTCAGAACGCTATTGTACAAGTAAAAATCCTGCACTGAAAATGTTACTTAAGTAAAAGTACAAAAGTATTAAATCAGCAAAAGCATATGATTTAAAGCATTTAAAGTTAAAGGTCAAAAGTGCACTCAATTCAGAAAGAATACCCCCGGTGACTGCTGTCCTACTAACGTTATATCGTTATTTATATTTGACAGCTTTAGTTACTTTACAAATTAGAATTTTTGCATTAGAAAAACATAAGAGTGTATTCTTCTACCCAACACATAGTACAGCTGAAACAATTAGTGGATTAATCGACAAGTCGATTGACAGAAAATATAATTTTTTAATTAATTGATATTTTTTTATAGTCATTTATCATGCAAAAAAAAAATACATTTCATGGTTCCACCTCCCAAATGTGAGAATTTGCTGCTTTTCCTTTTAATTATTTTTATTTATTTTTTTTGATTAATTTAGAATTCTGTTGGATTTGGTTGGCCAAACCAAACATTGTGAAGATGTCTCTTTGGGTTCTGGGTTATGATGACATTTCTCACTACTTTCTGAAAATAATTAGCAGATTATTCCATGATGAACATTGAATCTGCTCGGTTAATGATCGGTTTGAAGGATTGTTTGTAAAAATTCTGAAAAAAGTGAGATATGCCATCACAACTAAATGTGCATTACATTTCACGTACATGTGTTGGTAGTGTCATTTCCAACATGTCTCTCCTGTCTGGTCGTCAGAGTAACCCTATGGCTGTGAGTCGAGGAGTGTCTCAGCCGTCAGCTGTCAATGAAGAACCCCCAGATCTGTTCAGTGAGGAGGAGGAGGCCAGCAGCACGACTGTCAAATCCAACGGAGTTCACTCTGATGATGACAACGACCTGTTTGAGGGTTTGGAGACATTTTCTACCAACAATTTATATCCATGTTATCCCACTCACTTTTACGCTCATTTTGCTTCCAGCTCCTGAAAAATAATTTAGTCTTGTGAAATATTTTATTTTAAAATTCCCACATTGCTCATTTTCAGGTTTATAATTGTATTTAGAGGTTGTACCTGAAAAGGTTTACATAGTTTCATTAAAAAAAAAAATATATATATATTTTTGGTGTACTGCATATTGCTGCAAATCCTGTTTTCCCCCTGAATGTTGAGCTCTCTGTTTTAGCTACAGAATGAGACATCTCACTTCTATCCCATCTTTGTTGGGAGTCGCACATGCTCAGTAGCTAGATGCAGGTCTTCTGCGCGCCCTCGTTTAGAAGAAGTCTCCCGGCTAATCCTGCGTTGTACTGACAGAAGTTGGAGAAACACCTTGCTGATGTGGCATTAGCTAAAGTGGCTAGGACACCAATGTTTCGGCCGAAGAGATGGGCCTGCCGATTTGGACCAGCTCACGTGGGGACTGAATGCAGAGGACATTCAGAAACCTGTATCTCACTCAAAACAGCATGGATGTTTTTCCCCAAGTTTGTATGCGTGTGGAAGCACCAGAGACACAAAATAACACCCCAAATCCCAGAAAACGGCATTTTACATAATATGTGCATTTTAAGCCTAAGACACGGTGGACTGTTTTTATGCAGGTCTTAGAGGGGCATTTCACTGATTTTACACATCAAGCTCAGTTTTTTAATCACAAGGTGTACTAACACTTAACAGATGATGTCTTCTCAGTTTGGGCTTGAAGTGGGGCTGCAACCACAGGCTACTGATCATCAATTAAACCATTATTGTTGTTCAGTCAACAAAAAACTAAATATTTAAAATAAAAGAGGTTGAAATATGTTTTTGTGGAATTTTATTGTGTATGGATTAATGTGTTTGTAGTGAGTGAATTGAATGTGTATACACACCATTTATTAAGAAGTTGTGATGTTGTCAAAATATATTTGTCATGTAGTGTAAACTGCAGCTTTTGTACAGTAATCATTTACAAAGCAGCAGTGCACTGGATAAATCGGGTGTGGTAAATATTGTGTGATCCTGTCTGAGGTACACTTCAGTCATATGTGTTTCTTTTCTTTATAGATGAAGAGGCACATGTTGAGCTGAGCACAGACACGCCTGGCAGCTCTGCCCGGAAGGAGCTCTCCACCTCCTCTGGCCCTCGTCCAGCCTCTTCCTTCACTCGGAGCCCTGCAGCCATGCAGCCCACATCCTTGGAGCAGGTGAATGGCGTAACTGAGAATGCATGCTTTTGTAGTCTCGCATTGCCAGACCTCTGGTTTGTTGGCATTTCATTAAACCAATTACAATCGTCTTGGGCACATAATGACGGTGTCTCTGCAAAATAGCCTCAGGAAGGAACTTGTTTTAGTGGAACATGTGTACGTTCAGACCAGGGCTCTAGAGTGCAACCAAAGCTTTTCCCAGGTCGCACTGGTGCACCTAACGTCCTCGCATCCACTGCTTCTCCACGAACGAAGCAATGTTGTTATCGATATGGTTTAATGTTGCGTTATATGACCCATTTCTTCTGTAAAGCCGTGTCTGTGTTTGGATCGCTCCACTTACTCTCTGTGCGCCCCCGCCCCCATTCACTCACACACGGCTCCCCAGCAACATGGAGACACACAGCGGCGACAGCGCCGGTCCACACTTCTGACATTTGTCCACAGTTTTAATTGTTATTAACACAGCTGTATATTGTTAAGCATGAGAGGCGCACCTGTATTTGTACCACTGTTTCTGCTGTTTTTCTGCTATCACGGCCGCCACGGCGAAAAACAGAAGAAGTCATTGAATGCAACTTACTTCAGTTTGTTGAGACGGAGCCTGCTGGACGAGGGTGAGAGATGTGACCCATGTCCAGAATATCATAGTTCAAAAAAATGCAGCACATTGACGATACAGACATTTCATACACAAGACTTGTGTAACTCCACTGACCCGCGATTTGACTCGTGCTGGACCCATTCATAAAGAGTCAGCTGTCACTCACGCTCCCCTCTTTGTCCCTATTTCGTTTTTTTTTAATTTTTTTATAAGAATTCTGTTTTTTTTGGGGGGGGGCTGAAGACATGAAAGGGGAGAGGGGGGGGGGGACTGACATGCAGGAAAGGGCCGCAGGTTGGAGTCGAACCTGGCCCGCTGCGGCAAGGAGTAAACCTCTTATCTACCAACTGAGCTAACCGGCGGCCCTCTTTCTCTTTTAATCCGTCTGTTATTGTTGAAAACAAGTGAAGGAGCCTTCTCCAATATATATATAATATATAATATATATATATATATATATATATATATATATATATATATATATATATATATCTCACCGGCCACTTTATAGGTACACCTGTCCAACTGCTCTGTGTTAACACTTAATTTCTAAGCAGCCAATCACATGGCGGCAACTCAGTGCATTTGGCATGTAGACATGGTCAAGAGAATCTCCTGCAGTTCAAACCGAGCATCAGTATGGGGAAGAAAGGTGATTTGAGTGACTTTGAACGTGGCATGATTGTTGGTGCCAGAAGCTGGTCTGAGTATTTCAGAAACTGCTAATCTACTGGGATTTTCACGCACAACCATCTCTAGGGTTTACAGAGAAGGTCCGAAAAAGAAAAAAAACATCCAGTGGACGGCGTTCTGTGGGCGGAAATGCCTTGTTGATGCCAGAGGTCAGGGAGAATGGCCAGACTGGTTCGAGCTGATAGAAGGGCAACAGTGACTCAATACCACCCGTTACAACCAATGTGGCAGAAGACATCTCTGAACGCACAGTACGTCGAACTTTGAGGCAGATGGGCTACAGCAGCAGAAGACCACATCGGTGCCACTCCTTTCAGCTAAGAACAGGAAACTGAGACTACAATTTGCCAAGCTCATCGAAATTGGACAATAGAAGATTGGAAAAACGTTGCCTGGTCTGATGAGTCTCTTGATTCGCTGCGACAGTCGGAGGGTGGTCAGAATTTGCGTCTACAACATGAAAGCATGGATCCATCCTGCCTTGTATCAACGGTTCAGGCTGTGGTGGTGGTGTCATGGTGTGGGGAATATTTTCTTGCACTCTTTGGGCCCCTGGTACCAATTGAGCATCGTTGCAACGCCACAGCCTACCTGAGTATTGTTGCTGACCATGTCCATCCCTTTATGACCATAATGTACCCAACTTCTGATGGCTACTTTCAGCAGATAATCGCCATGTCATAAGCTGGAATCATCACAGACTGGTTTCTGAACATGACAATGAGTTCGCTGTACTCAAATGGCCTCCACAGTCACCAGATCTCAATCCAATGAGCATCTTTGGGATGTGGTAACGGGAGATTCGCATCATGGATGTGCAGCCGACAAATCTGCGGCAACTTGTGTGATGCCATCATGTCAATATGGACCAAACTCCCTGGAAATGCTTCCAGCACCTTGTTGAATCTATGCCACAAGAATTGAGGCAGTTCTGAAGGCAAAAGGGGGTCCAACCCGTTACAGCATGGGGTACCTAAAAAGTGGCCGGTGAGTGTGTGTATATATATATATATATATATATATATATATATATATACACACACAACACACACACACACACACCACACACACACACACACACACACACACACACACAAAGAAAGTGGAAGGTGTG
This sequence comes from Etheostoma spectabile, assembly GCF_008692095.1. Lineage (NCBI taxonomy): Eukaryota > Metazoa > Chordata > Actinopteri > Perciformes > Percidae > Etheostoma > Etheostoma spectabile. Next base: position 19,211,906 of record NC_045733.1, read on the forward strand.
CGACAGCCGGCCTTAAAAGAGGGACATCCCGCAGAATTTCCAGTGGCGCCGGAACATCGTCGATATAGACCAATGCTTTTGGAATGCCTACTGTGTAATCACCAGCTAACCGGTCTGTTACAACCTGTTGTGTTCTTCTCGTTAATTACAGTTGGAGGAGGAAGAAGACAAGGATAGTTTTGATGTGGATGTTGCAGTCACCAACCCTGAGAAAATTGGTCAGTCTTTTTTTTTTTTCATACTTTTGTTTGTAAAACTATGATACAGCTATCTATAATTTCTTAGTGTATTCACATGTTATTATTTGTGAAATAGCCGAAGAATTATAACATTGCATATTTAGCTTATTTTAATTCAGCCTTTAAATCCACTGACACATTCATTTCAGACTGAAAACTACAGTAATTATTTCTCATCTTTAATGTATCTCCAATGTTTCTGTCCTACTAGGAGATGGCATGAATGCATATGTGGCCTACAAAGTATCCACCAGGGTCTGTAGTAAAGCTTGTGTTGATACATAAAAATATATATATATACATATTAGACTTTGCTTCTAAAACTGTGAATATATCTAAGTCTTCACTACTACTTCTAAGTATTTACTTTTTCAAGTTCTGTGCACCTGTCTCTACTTTCAGACCTCCTTGGCCATGTTCAGGAGTAAAACCTTCTCCGTGAGGAGGCGTTATAGTGACTTCCTGGGTCTTTATGAGAAGCTGTCAGTTAAGCAGTCGCTCCACGGCTGCATCATTCCACCACCACCCGAGAAAAGTGTTGTAGGTAGGTCTTAAGTAGGTGTTTGGTTTTTGTTTTGGTCTTTTTTTTTTGTCTCTTTTGTGACTGTCATTTGGACCAACAGGAATGACCAAAGTAAAGGTGGGGATGGACGACCCGTCATCCGTAGAGTTTGTGGAGAGACGAAGAGCAGCTCTGGAGAGGCAAGGATCCGTACAGCAACGTTATTAATGAAATTATAGTTAATATTCATACCGGGCCTTTTTAAACTAAATTTCTATCCATGCCTTTTTTGTGTGTGTGAATGTTTTGTTTGTTTTTGGGCACTACTGCTTCTTAACTCAATTTATTTTGGGGACGCTATGTTTTTTTGTAGGTATCTTCAGAGAGTAGTGTCTCACCCATCGTTACTACAAGATCCTGACGTCCGTGAGTTCTTGGAGAAAGAGGAGGTGGGTATTTTATGATGTAAAAATAATTTCTTGTAGCAATAACATGGATACTTTTTTAAGATTATTGAGAATAACTGTGTGTGTGTGTGTGTGTGTGTGTGTGTGTGTGTGTGTGTGTGTGTGAAGCTAACCCAGGGCAGTGAGACCCAGGCACTGAGTGGAGCTGGCTTCCTCAAAATGATCAATAAAGCATCAGATGCTGTCAACAAGATGACCATCAAGATGAATGAGTCTGACACTGTAAGGGGACTCCAGATGACGTGTTTTTGGGAGACTGATGTGCAACTGGCCTGCACATGGCGATACATTTTAGAATGTTGCCATAGAATTGTAAAAATCCATTGTTGGATATACTGATAGATCAGTGGAGGCACCAGAGTATTTAAACGGCGATGCAAATAATATCCAGAAGTTTGATAGTAGAGAAAAATAAGAACATTTTTCAGTTGAACTGAAACTCCACTAATCATTCATGGTTTTATTATATTGGTTGTTATATTTTAATCACAATGCATCGTGCTTTTGTTACTGCCTTACTTGAAATTTTAGCAAGACCGGCCTTTCTAGGCATGATGAGGTCGTTTGATTGTGAATTTTTGTTGATATTTTTTACTGTGTGTCTCAGTGGTTTGAGGACAAGTTCCAGGAGGTGGAGAACGAGGAGCAGCAGTTAAGGAAGCTTCAGGCGGTGGTCGACTCCCTGGTCAACCACAGAAAGGGTGAGCTACGGCTTCCTTTCTTGACTTGTCTTTGCTGGCGCAATTTCTTCTCATCGAATTTTTAAAAATGAGGAAACAGAAGAGTACAGTCTTGTGGTCTCATTTATTAAACCATGCGCAGGATCCTTACTAAAAGTGTACATACAGTCAAAAATAGCGTACACCACAAAGTTCATATTTATTAAACCATGCGCGTTCACATCTGTAAGCAAGGTCTCCTTTATAAATCACAGATTACCCACAAGTGTGTGAATGTGAATCAGCCTCTTATTCTGCCCTGTAAACACTATCTATAAATAGTCAATGCAAAGCACATTGTGAATACTGCTAAGTATGTTAATGACCCTGGCAGTTGTTCTTTCTTGATGCCGAATCATGAAGACTGGCAGAGAAAAAGCAAAAAACTCTCAGATGCTCGAAAATTGCTGGAAATCGAATTATACTTTCAGCCTGTTTTCACACAGTGTAGGGAAACCTGACTACAGCCATTACGGTACTCGGAGACAGCTTTGATATATACCAGACTTACAGGCATAAGATTTAACCTGAACTATATTATATCCAAACAAGTCTTAGTGATAAAGTTGAAGACTGTACTTATATTAAACAGCCCCCAGAGTTGCGAGGACCTGTATTTGGACTGGGATGGTACGGTTCCAGCGTGGTGCTCTCTCTACTGGACCCAATTCAGTACATGTAGATCCAACTTTAAGGAATTTAAATCGTCGTAGTAGACAGTCATTGTCATGGTCCCTTTCTCTCCTGATTCTTCCATTTGGGGTTAGTCCTCCTGCAGAGCCAGTGCCATCATTACACATAGGGGGATCACCGCAGCATTATAAAGTGTAAAAGGCAAAAACACTTTTCATCATGCAGGTTTTGTCAGCAGCAGTATCAAAGTTCAAACTGATAACGAGGACATTAAGTGTGACAACTGCGCGAGAGCTAAAAGGAGAATTCAACACGTAGCTCTGTTGTATGTAAATTTGGTGGTCTGTCAGTAGAGAGAAAAACTAAACCCATTGGTGCTGCCTACACCGTGTTATCCTCCTGCTAGAGTTAGCACCCAACAGGCTTAAACAGGGCAAGTTTAAAACATGTTTTTAGCCTCTAAACATGTTCAAAATGTCATTACCAGTGCTTACCCATGTGCAGTGATTCCTTCCGAGTGAGCACAGAGAATCTGACTGCAGTAGATGTGACAGACTGCGGTCAAGCTCGCTGTCCGTCACTCGTATTGCCAAACAAGCAGCTGCTAAAATTGCAAACAGATGCCGGCAGAGCCTCGGTCTCGATGACCAGAGTAGAGCCAAGTCTCGGTGACCAGAGCAGAGCCTCGGTCTCGGTGACCAGAGCAGAGCCAAGTCTCGGTGACCAGAGCAGAGCCAAGTCTCGGTGACCAGAGCAGGCGTAGTAACGTCTCTTGCAAAACAATGTCTGATAATTTTAATGGAGTGAGCTGGTTTGACCAATAGACCAGAACACAGGACCTTCTTCCTGTATTTACTTTCTTGCTCCCGCCCCCCCGGCATATCCAACCAATTAGAGGGCTGGACGTTTTTGCCTGATTTGTAATGACCCAATTTGTTATGCTTGGATTTTTCCAGGTGTGAAACCAAACCGACCAAAAACAAATCGCTGTAAGTTTACTAACTTACCAACTGATTCGGACCAAATCAAACAAACTACAAGTGTGCATTAACTATTCATGGTAAAAAATGGGCGTGTACAGGGCGGGATAATTCCCAATTTCCACCGGTTGCGGAACGGCTGCGGATCTGCTCCGTAACAGCGGCAGAGTAATTAGGTTTCCATTAAAGTCAATGTGTGTATTTCCACTGACTGCGTCCCGACTTCGTCACAGATCCGGCGATCCGCAGCCCTTTATAAAGGGGACCTCGCTTACAGATGTGCGTGCGCACAGTTTTATAAATCTGAATTTTTTTTCCCGTCCTACGCCATTTTTGGCTTTTGGCCGTACATGCACTTTTACTAAGGATCCTAAGCACGGTTTGATAAAGGAGACCCCTGGTTCTTTAGGGTGAAAAGGGAAAACTGAAAAAAGTTTTCATTTCCATACCCAGAGCTGTGTGGGAGCACGGCAGTATTTGCCAAAAGTATGGCCATGTTGGGAAACTCTGAGGACAACACAGCTTTGTCGCGGGCCCTGTCCCAGCTGGCTGAGGTAGAGGACAAGATGGAGCAGCTGCATCAGGAGCAGGCAGCCAGTGACTTCTTCATCTTTGCAGAGCTCCTGGCCGACTACATTCGCCTGCTGGGTGCTATGCGCGTAAGTTTACAGCTATGGGGCACCCATACAAGGAGGTTTGGCTCCGACCTGCGGCGCTTTGCTGCATGTCATTCCCCCTGTCTCCCCTTTCATGTCTTCAGCTCTCTTGTCAAATAAAGGCCTAAAAATGCCCCAAAGTAATCCTAAAAAAAGGTTTACAGCTGCTAAATGTTTTACATTAGGAGGAAGGAAAGATAAGATAAAAGATCTGAAATTGTCATTAAAAAAATTCTTACTGTATGTTGTAGTAAGGGTACTCTTTAATAAACTTTTATTACGTCTACAGTATGTCACAGTTCTAATGGAAGTGTGCTGTCTCTTCTCTGTTTGGTGAGTGGCCTGATCAAGTGTTGACTGTTCACAGGGCTGTTTTGACCAGCGTGTGCGGGCGTGGCAGCGATGGCAGGAGGCTCAGAGCACACTCCAGAAGAAGAGAGAGGCCGAGGCCAAGCTGCTGTGGGCAAACAAGCCGGACAAACTCCAGCAGGCCAAAGAAGAGATCACTGAGGTAACAGACACGGTGACCACGCAGCTGCTGCAGCACTGAGCAGTTACTGTTTTTAGTGCATACATTCTACATTTCCTCGAAATTGTATTCATTTATTTGTCCAATTGATTGATTGTGAAATTTCAAGGCATGAATTGCTTTGTGTTTTCCCCTTCACAATTGTCCTCAGTGGGAGGCGAGGGTTACTCAGCACGAGAGAGATTTTGACAGGATTGGTATGACTGTGCGCAAGGAGGTTCTCAGGTTTGAGGTATGTTTATGTTTTTATCATTGTTGTAAAAATGTTGAATCTTTTATCGTCTCACTATAACTTTTGTTCAAAGTAGATTTAATGTGACTTTCTTCAAAAGAGCAAGTGAATACTTTTTCACTATATCGTTGACCTGGACTTGACTTTTCCATTAGCACTTGAAGTATAAAGAACAACTTTGTTGTAGGACCAACATGTTTTGTCTAGACGCCTTTATTAGGGTCATCATCAAGAACATTACATTTCACAAGGAGCCGTTATGCATCAGCCGACCTAAAGCTTAAAGCGGTGCCTCAACAAAATGGACAACTGAGTAGGATCTGGACAGATGAGATCTGGAGCATGTGGATATAGTATGAGCTTTTAACACAACTAACGTTTTGACATAAATTGTGTCTTCATTAACTGTATTAACAGTAACTGTAAAAGACAGAAAGGTCACAGCTTTCCAGATCCTACATTTGTAAGGCATCACATCTCCAGTATGGTGAGTTGGCTTTAAGGTACATGGTAGCGCATATATTTTTAAAAAAGAAATCTGTTGGGCTTATCCTATGTATATGATTTTTTATTAAATGATGTATATTTCATATACACTACCGGTCAAAAGTTTGGGGTCACTTACACATTTCCATACCACTCCATTATAGACAGAATACCAGCTGATCTGAGTGGAAGCTGATCTTTAATGCAATATCTACATTGCCCATGATCAGCAACCATTCATCCAATGTTCCAAAGGCACATTCTGTTTACTAATCTGATATGATATACATTTTTTTTTTTAAACTAACTGAGAAAACATTGGAGAACCCTTTTTCAATTATGTCAGCACATAATGTAATCTGAAAACTGCTGCCCTGGTTAAAAAAACAATGCAACTGATCTCAGCTGGTATTCTGTCTATAATGGAGTACAATGGAAATTTCTAAGTGACCCCAAACTTTTGACCGGTAGTGTATGGTGACCCTGAGGAATGCCACAATTAAAACTGTTAGACTATCAGACTATTTCCCTACTCGAAGCACCTTGGAAGTCTGTTTAGCTAGAAATTCTTACAACTGGCTTTTCCATTAAAGAGCTTAAGTTGTGGCGACACTTTTGTCTTTTCAGAAAGAAAAAGCCAAGGACTTCAGGAGCCAGATAGTCAAATATTTGGAGGCAATGCTGCAGTCTCAACAACGGGTAAATATTTTATTATATCAATTATTATATTCATCATGTACACTTTGTACGCTTTGCTTTATTTGTGGGTACCAAAGTGTACCTTTAACTAAACATTTCATTTTTATTATTTGTATTATGACACTGACTTTTAAATATTGATTATAATTAGTATTTATTGTAAGTGCTTTTTTTTTTCTTCTTTTTTTTCTCCAGCTTGTAAAGTTTTGGGAGGCGTTCCTGCCTGAGGCAAAAGCAATAGCTTAATGAAGAGGTAGACTTTTTAAAGACCCAACTGCCTTTTTTGAACACTTTACCTCTTGACCACAAACTGAGAGGACAATTGTGAAACACACAAGAAACTTCCATCCATTTTTTTCTCTTTTGTCTTTTTAATCATAGTGTATTCTCTTACCTTGTACAGTTCTTTGATATAACAAGCAGCCGTATTTACACAACATTTCTTTGGCATAATTCCTTGTTTATGTTCCTGACTGAAAGATGGTATAAATCAGGAGATTAATCTGGTCTTACGATTTGGAAAACATACATTCTGTCAAAGGGGTGTATATTGATGTTTCTTGCTTAAACTTTAATAAAGTGTAAACACTGAGGTACTGCCCTAGCGTAACCTTGTCTATAGTTTACATTATAAGATAGACGTATGTAAGTCATTCCAGTCTCTTAACAGCTTATGTTGATGGATGCATGTCAGATAATGTTTTGATGCACTAAAATGCATTGTACAGTTGGAAAAGCTGTTTTTGAATAAAATGCCACTATTGATTACTGAGCTCATTTACCAGGAGTATTAGCACATTGTTAATGTATCACACAATGCATATTAGATCATAGAAGTCATATTCAAACTCAGATTTGACAAGGTTACAGGCTTGTCACAGTTGTTACAATGTGATAAAAGACATCTAAAGTTACAATGAGTGCAAGTTGGGAAAATGTAATCACTGCTTTTGTTGGTATTTTCTACAATTATGTATTTGTTAGAATCATGTTTATTATATGAATCAATTTCTGCCACAACAGTTTTAAGTACTTAGATTTCTTGTATCAGAGATTGAGGCACAAACTCATCTGGAACTGCTGCAGAGATTGTTTACTGTCTATAAATGACGATTGACATGTATGTACACATGTACAGTACTTTAATTGAATCATAAAATGACTGTCAGATATGATTAGTGACCATACATTTTTTGATAAATTAGTTTAACGATGACAAAAAAGCGCAGACATTCAAGTGATATGGTCCCTTATTTTCTTATTCAGCATTTGTAGTACTTTGGAGTAGTTTTTCTTTCGTGTCATCTTTACGTAAGAATGTACTTTATTTTTGTAACCACCTTGCATTGGCACACATTTTCCTGGAAACACTAAAAAGATGTACAAAATAAATATTATTGGTTAAGCTTTGGGGCCCTGGTTTTAATCTTTTTTTTTTGTATTTGGTGGGATTTCCCATTTCACTTAAGTAGCATGGATAAATTAGAAAAACAACATAGGCCCTCTTGCAATGACAATCAATGTGTGTCTTTTTCAGAAATATTAGGTATTATTAAGTTAATGACTTGGATGTTGGTTGAAAACTACACCTGAACTGTCTGAATCCTTCCCAAAATTTTGTGACACTGCAGATCCACATAGCATACCCCAAACTCTCAGACTATAATATTAATTTAGTAATTTCCGGAAAAGGCACTTCCAAGCCCCTTTTTCATATTTAATTAACTCTGGAACTCAATTTTTAAAGCTAGCTAGTCCTTAAAATGCTCCAATTTTTATTTTTTTTACTTAAACATTTACAATTTCATGACTACATCTGCTAATGAGGTTCATGTGATATGATTGAAAGCTTCAGAACAGCTACTAAATGGACTTTGCATTGTGACATTGGTTGTTTGACATAAACTTCTTTTTAGACCTCAACAAACTGTCATAAGACTTTGATAACAGAAATCCAAATTGACTCAATAGTTAGTGGTTGTAGAAAAGTAATGTCAACACCCCAAGTAATGCTTCATATTCTGCAAATTACTTTTAAAACATGAGTTCAAAATAATTTTTATAAGCTATTTTCATAAAATTAGAAAATAATCATGATGTATTAAGGCAATAAAACAACGATTAATTATTGCTTTTTTTTTAGCTATTAAAGATGACTTGGCTTCTCAAGGACCACAGATGCAACAGTGAGGAATGGATGATGGGAAAAAAATGCAATACCGTAGTGTAGAGTATTATTAAATACTAAGTAATGCATTCAAAATGATATCTAAGGCAATAAAAAGTATTAGTATCAAAACATACTTAAATACAGAGGTATTAACTCATTATGCAGAATGGTTATATTATTGGATTATAATTATTGAGTTAATCTGTACATCACTACTATCACTTCAACATGGCAGCTGATAAAGGAGGGGAAAACTTTATAAACTGCTGAGTAGTTTGTGAATTTACCCCCAGGGATCAATAATGGTATCTTTATTTGTAATAACTCATAAGTATTTGTTGATAATATTTGGTATTATAATCTGAATCTGCAAAGTAACTAAAGTTATTAAAATAAATGCAGTGTAGTAAAAACATTTACATGCCACCACTCTGTACAGTACATCTACTCCACTACATCTCTAAAGGAAATATTGTACTTGACTACAAGGGCAACATTTTTACATACAAACTCATTTTTTATACAAAAACACACACGGTTCGAACTTCTCTAATGTAAAGTTTTGCCAATTTACCTTTAAATTATTTTAATCATTTTAATGCAAGTAACAATTTTAAGGTTTTTACTGTTGGTTGGACAAAACAAATTTTAATTGGTTAATTGTCGCTATTTAAAGGTGCTCTAAACAATGTCACGCGTTTTTACACTACACAATTTTTTGTCACATACAGCAAACATCTCACTATCCGCGAGCTGCCTGTCCCATGTCCCCAGAACACACTGTAAAAAACTGCGGTCTCTGTAGACATCCCAGGGTCTACAAACGGCAACGAAAACAAACTGTGCCTACCTGCACCATGAAACATACACAAACAGTGTTCCAGCGTTCCAGCGTTCCAGCCAGTAACCGACAAGAAGGATTTTGTGGTAGGGGTTGGGGGGTTAGCGCGCAGAAGCACAGAAAGGAGGGAAAGCCTGGATGTATTGTACTGGGTGGCAGTAGCTCAGTCCGTAGGGAGTTGGGTTGGGAACCGGAGGGTCACTGGTTCAAGTCCCCTGGCTGGAGAGATGCCACTTCAACTCCTGTTGAGCAAGGCACCGTGACCCCCCACCCGCTCAGGGCGCTGGTTCAGCTGGCAGCCCACTCACTCTGACATCTCTCCATTAGTGCATGTGCAGATCCTGAGCGTGTGTGTAGTTCAGTACTGTGTGTGTAAACTAACCAAGTGTGGACACAGAGTAAATTGTAATCTCCCCATAGGGGATCAATAAACAGATAAAAAAAAAATTTATAAAAAATTATTAGGGGACAGGATGAGGAGAAGGGAGGGGCGAACAAGCTTTTTTTTTTGTTTGATACTTTGAACGTCAACAAGACGTACCTCAACAAGACGTAACGTCACCCAACATCGCTTAGCGCACCTTCAAGAGAACAGTCAATCAATTAATGGAAAAAAAACCCGCAGGTTAATCCATAATAAAAATAATAATTAGTTGCAGCCCTATACAAAAGTTAGCTCTACCTCCACCAACTACATCCTGCTTTAACATTAAGCATGAGAAATAATAATCTGACATATTGTATTAATAGTACAACAGTCACAAGGGGGATTTTCTGCCTTGAGTACTTTTACTTTTAATATTTGAATACATTTAATACTTTAATATATTTTTTCTGATTATATTTTTACTTAAAAAAAAAAAAATCAATGCAGGCCTTTTACTTGTAACAGAGCATTTTTAACAGTGTGGTATTAGTAGGAAACGTTTAGTAAAAGATCTGAAGACTTCCTCTACTATACTCAAGCAAGGCACCTTAAAATAACATCATTTGAAGTGTACTCTCTCCACCACTAAGTGTGGTTCAAGCTACTTTGAATAGTTAAACATAATGTCTAAATTAGCCATAGACAGTAAATGAAAAATTAGCCTGTATCAGCACTGACCCGGAAAGTGTGCGTTGTGAAGCGGGCGGTGCCGTCTTTGTACATCCGGTGGGTTCGAACCTTTCACAAGCAGCGAAGAAGGAGAGAGCCGCTAACTAACGAGACTCCGCTGTTAGCGTGAACCATCACTCACAACAAGTAACACCAAAAAGCTTTAACGTGACATTAAGCTCCGCTCGGGCAGTCGTGTACATTTTGGCTTGACAAAATACACAAGCCGTATCCTGAACGTCTGGATTAACCACAGCGAAGGTACGACTGTTGTGTGAGTTTGCGATGAGCTAGCAAACCAACATTTGATAGTAGCTAAGCTTTTGGTTGTTAGCTAGCTCATATTTTCGTTGCTAACGGAGCTAATTTCCTTGTTGCGCTCGGTCCAGCTGTCAGCTAGCCACCAGCTAAGGCGTTAACGACAAACAACGAGTCGGGTTGCTTATGTGGCCCGATACCATGATTAATAAGAACATGTCTGTGAAGCGATTTGTAGCTGAATACATTTTAAACCAGAGCAGTCATCATGGCTAAATCATGTTTGGCTAACGTTAGCTTCGTGGCTGGTCAGTCAGGTTTTCTTTTGGCAAGCTGGAAAGCTAACTTGGCTAACGGCTAGTTAATCGATGTGACCATCACTAATGTTAGGCTTTGTCCAGGAAACGTTGGCGTACAATTCGCTTCCTTGTTTTGATTTAATCGGAGGGCCCGCTTACAAAGGATCGGTCATCTTTAGGTAAGACTCAGCTGCCTCTACAGAACACTTCCTCACGTACAAAGTGTTACAGCCGTAGGTTACAGCTGCTTCTCAGTGCAAGGTAACGGATGCAAAGACAGGATGGCACAGAATATGAAATGCATTTAACCAAGGCCCCTCACCCTGGTCTCCGTGGGCAGAGTTGTGTTGAAGCTAACTGGTGCAAGTTATTCTGATTGTGTCAGGTGTAACGATACGTCAGGTTCAATTGTAGTTACCTCCCAATGTGCAAATGTTCTTTGCTCATGGTCAAATACACACACTGTTAGATACGGTAGTCTCAATGCAAATGTTCCTTCCTCAACTGCATAGATGGCTTATTATTGAATCAATAGAGTATTCAGTTACCCTTCATCTATTTAAATAATCGGTTGGGGTAATTTCTCACGAAATAGCACAGGGCTTTAAGAGAGTGGTGGAAACCACTTTTGAAGTTATTTTATAAATATATGTTACTTGCTGGACATTTGTTCAAACTAGGTCTATGTGGATCCATAATAAATTACTGCTTCCTTTCCTTTCCACTTGAGAAAGGCTTGGATGAAACAGTTTGCGTTCTGTTCATGAACTTTGCTAAAGGCAAGCCTGGACAAACTCACTGTTTACAGACCTCGACTTAGGAAAATCTCCATTCAAGTAACTCTTTTTGTGTGTTGTGTTTAAATGCATTTGCATTTCATTCTTATAAAATTAGAACGTTTTCTAATCCTTGTTTGCAGATTTTGCTGGTAATTATTGACGTGACAAAGATGTGGTCACTGGCTCTGTCATCATCTGTACAGTTAATTACAACAGAATGTAGACTACCTTAGTAATGTTCAAGTAAGCTATAAGTTGTCTTTACAAAATTGAAGCAATATATGAAGCTATACATTTCTGCTGATCACGCAGTATTTGGATTTTTTTTTTAAAGCTTTTTCTTTTAGTCTGAAAAAATTAGATCATTGTCATGGATGTGGATGCACACAGCTGCCGTGTGTGTATATATAAATGCGGTGTCTCTATGAATTGATAGAGAAGGAAAACTGGATAATCTAAACTCCCAGCAGTTATAGTTTATAAGAGCTGGCTTTAAGGAGAGAGAGGCAGCTGTTGGCTGGCGTTGCCACAGTAGGAGTCTGCATCATTGGCAGGCCCCCCTCTCATGCTGATCTTTTCACTGAAGGTTAATCACTCCACTCAGAGCCTTTATGTATCTGTAAAAATGAAAAGATGTCAACAGATGAGTCTTTTTTAATAGATGCTAATAAGCTACAAGCATCTTAGTTTCTCAAGATATTTTGACAGGCAGAATTTGTGTACTGTAATCAAGGTTTTGGGAGTCTTAAATACATTTTCAATGCCACCATAGTATGTTACTTAACTGGATGTACCAGTGAATAGTGCTGGATTTGCAAACCAGCTATTAACCAATTAAATCAACTATCCTAAACTCCTGCGATGTTTACTTTTTGATTACCGGCCTTTTGCCACTTTTTGTCAGTCTGCCTTGCTGCTTTGACTTTGTGCCAGGGATTAAACAGTAATGTGTATTCTTTGATGCTTTCTCCGCATTTCACTTGGATATTATAACAGCACTGCGAAAATAATACTGTCTTTACGTCTACTTCCTGCTTCATCATTTCTAGTGGGACTAGAACTATATGAAATTAAAATGTTTTCACCGTAAAGAATATTGGTGATGTGACACAGATGTGAGATTATTTATTGTAGTCACAACAATTCTGAATGCATCTTCAGTAATATTTCACAGACACATTTCTTGTTCATGCAGAATGAGTTTAATTCAAATCAGTGGGATATCCTCACAGTAGAGATGGGCAGTTATGTAGAACAGAATGACAGCATGTGATTGTTTAAAATATACAATGGTATTTTTACACATGGTTTGTGGCCAATTATACGTTTTGAGATTAGCGCTCTTCCGTTAAATTATAAGTGCAAATTTTCAGGAGGCAAAAGGAATGAAGGTGTAATGCGGTATACATTTTAAGAATGCAAACTATTTCTTGGATTTAATGTTCAATAGTTAAGGTTAATTAAGCAATGCACATAATGATGTTACTGCTCTTTGAGGACTCATACAGGCCAAGACAGAGTCAAATGAAATGTCTTTTTATAGTGCTGCACCAATGTGAATATTGTGGCCGATAACCGATATTGATATTTCTGTTATGGCCGCTACCAATATTTACCGATGTCGATATCTCTGTATAGAAAATACATTTTTATGATAATCAAATATAAACTATTTTACAAAATGCATTTTTTCACCTTTTGTGATTTAATTTCAGAAGTGATTGATATTGGGCACCTTTTACCAGTGTGCAAAATATGGCAGTAACTAACTAACTAACTAGCCCTAACCCCTGGCCGTCCCGGGCATTGGAAGCAGACAAATGTTGTGCTTAACAAACTGGAGCATATCTGCTCTCTCCGTACCGATCCTATTCCTCTTTTTATGGACGACATTTAAAGCGGCGGAGAAGAGACGTTCACTATCTACACGGAGCTGACAGAAAACAAATGAGCCGAATCGGCGTCAGCAAAAAGGGGCTACTGCAGCGCGAGACTACAGCTAGCCGTATGTAACACTATTTTATTGTAAAAGACGCAAACATAATTAGGTCCGTTTCCATGTATTTACAGTTACTACAAGTTACTAATATGGTCAGAAACACTACAGTGCTCAATTACCTATTGTGAGAGGGAAATAAACCGGAGGGCGTTCGTTGATTGTTGTCGGCCGCAGCAAGCAAGGAGGGCGGGGAGGAAGCAGAAGAAGAGCCGCTAGCCTAGCTAATGAAAGTACCACGCCGATCGCAACTACAAAGACTCAAACCCAACTAAGTTTCCACTTCAAAACTAGGGTATGACATTCAAACTACAGAACAACAACTGAACACCCCCTCAGCATGTCTTCAACATGCTCATCAGCCCAAGTTTTGCACTTTACGGTCTCAGCTGGAGAAGTAAGAATGAGAATCAAGAATCCGTTCTCCTTTAAGACTGTTTGAGGTGTTTGATTCTTGGTAGTCATGCAGCTCTGAAAATATCAGTTCCTTTTAACAGGGCATGCATATTGAATACATCAGGACGTTGTAATTTGAGACCGTGTGTGTGTGGGTGTGAGTGTGTGAGTTTTGTTTTTAAAGTTGTCAGTTTTATTTATATATCCTAAAATCACAAATTTGCCTCCAGTGGCTTTAAATGTAAATGTTTGCACACATTTTGCCAAAGTGGACGAGGGCAAAAATGCTATATTTGCAAAAACAAATTTTTAAAGGACAATGCCAGCCATTTTTTATGTTAATTTTGATAAATATGCAAGTACTTTCAATTGGAAAAAACCCGACTTGAATTGGTGCATGCAACACGGAGCAGCTGCAGCTACGTTTACGAGCTTCCTCTGAGCTAAAACGGCAGTTAACGGGGCAAGTTTTAGAGTGCCTTTGTGCCTCTTAACA
>NC_045733.1:19226389-19232989 GCF_008692095.1 Etheostoma spectabile
CAATTAATATGTCTGTACAACATGAACAGGGCCCTTACGTAACATCAAGATGCCTTTTCAACTCAGACATTGTTTTAATTCACCTACCCTGTCTTGATCTTGCTGGTGCGTAGCTTGCATGGTTAGCTGTTAGCTGCTATTGATAAGTGTGTTCAGCCAGGCGTTTGGGAAAATCATAAAGCAGTAGTTCCGTGTGTGTTTGTAGCTCATCCATTTGTGTGTGATTGATCTGGTGTTGGTGATTAGGAGGCTTGGCGGTGTCGATCTGTGTGGTAGATTCCTTAGCCGGGCAGGCAGCCTTCATCCCCGCCTCACGCAGTCGACAACAATCCCCCTAGCGACCGGTGGTGTGGTGGGTGTCCTCCATGCCTCCGCGGCAACAAATTGTAGTTTATTAACCTCTCAAAAATAGGTAATTTAAGACTGTAGCAGTTATGACCATATGAGTAACTATGTAACTACATGGAATTACCTATTGTTGAGGAAGAAATAAACTACAATTTGTCACCATATATCAAATTATTATGTCTTCTCCTTCTGAGAAACAATTACCGTTACCTTACTTTTTATAGGATGCCAAAAGGTGGGTATTCTCAAACATATCCTTATTTATCAGGAGACATGGTGCCGCCACAGGGATAAAGGCCGGGGATTCCCCATGTTACATTAAAACTGAAGAAGCCATTTGTAGAGACCACAGAACAGTCCAGTGAATTGCTTGTTGTTCACTTAATTAATTGGGCGGTCAGCTGATGGGAATTTACACATATCACTTATGACATTTATTCTGTAAATCCCTTTTACACACATGAGGTAAACAAAACTACCGAGACACCTTCTAAAATAATGCCACACACAACACCACCACCACTTAGTATGTCTGAATGAAAAATGAACACATAACACATCCACTGTGTGTATTAATAACCAGATGAAAAGGATACACAAGTACTTAAATAATACCTAGGGGCCCATTACAGCATGTAGTGTGATACGCCTTTAAAAATTTTCAGATGTTTTGCTGCCTGTCATGAAGTGTTGTTTTGCTGCTTTCTGTAGTATGAATTAAGTTCTTGTCCTACTTTGTTCCCTCATAATCCTCAGGCATGTTTGAAATACAATGTGGATGTGGTAATTTTCCTAGTAATACAGACGACAAATATATAAAACAGGCAAAGAAACCATACATTCAGTTTTGTGCAATTTGTTATAATGTGATATTCTCATACTCTGAATTTAACGTAAAAACACCTTAAAAGTATAGCTGGCATGTAATTTGCTCCAAACAAACCTGACAAAAACTGTCCTTCGGTCATCCTTTTGTGTTGCGCTATCTTTAACAATAGACTCATGTCTCAAATCAAAAGATGTTAATATACTGTAGAATTTAGCATACTTATTGTGGAAATCAACATTTTTGAAACATTTGATCAGACTTAATTTACACCCAAAGCAAATAAGTGGAAAACACTCCAGTTAGAATCAATTGTGCCTCTTTTCCCTAAAAACACACTTAATATAGTGAAGATTCAACACATTACATATGTATTGAATCTTCAGTGTAACCTTTTATTATTGTAGTAATAACTTTGAATAAAGTTGCAAGCTGTGTTTAGCGTAAAAGGACTGAACAGCAGCGTCCACGGAATAATGAGTGTGTGTTTATTATCCTGCGCCCACCACTGAGTTTGTGTGTGAAGATGATCTTCAATCAGGGGAAACACCTAACCGAGTTTATCTAAACACTGGTTCACGCTGGATTGGACTGGCCTACAAATGGTATTTGCACAATGGAAACTGTAACAGCTCGTTTGTCGTTGCTGCGGACCTGTTTTTATAGCCATGTTGTTCTGTTCCTGGTTTTATGTAATAGCAACAGTGCACAGTTGCCCTTGAGAGCAAACTAGCTGTCTTTGATGCTGAGATGTGTGCGGGCAATACTGAGCATGAGTCATCCGAAAGCCCACACACAAATACTTTTCAGCAGCAGCCTTTCCATGCTTGGGAATTACACCATTGTCATGAAATCATTAGTAGCTGTTTTAAATTCATTTATTTATTTATTTATTTTTCATGCATGTTTGGGTGGCTAATTAAAGGAACTGGTAATCTGAGAAAAGAGGCCTGCAGTTGATAAAACCTACATCTCATTTCTAAGTGATTTTTTTTAGTCTTACACTAAAGTTATATACGCAATTGTTTTTCTGAGCACTTCATGAATTGTAGTGTCTATCAAGTTAAGCTACAGTGTCCTTGCGAGCAGATGTAGCTTTATATAATTGTTGACATAACATTCCCTGCTGTCGTTGTCTGCCAGGCTATAGCTGTGGGTAGTGGAGAGTCTTGGATGCATTCACGATCTCAAACTGTGACTTGCGGTTTGTGTTGATGTTACAACTGTTTACTGGTGCTTTCTGTGACTTGATGGCTATCTCCTTAGCAGGTCTGTTACAGTAAGCCAGTCCTGTCCTCATTTAGCACAGTTTACTTGTAAACATTGAGTGCTCATATGACTCATGACCTTCAAATATGAGTAAAACTTGTATTGTTATGAAGTTAAATATAGAATTTTTTTTTTACTGTTCAGGTTTTTTATTTTTTGATAGGATATTGAAAGTAGGGAAACTTTTAAATGGCAAAATATCTACCTTACTCTCCCCATTGCCCACAACCAAGACACTGGACCATTATTAAATGAACTAAATTCAATTCCAATTTCTAGTTTATTTTACTTTTATTGTGTTGCATTTCTTCAATCTTGAGGTAGGGAGGCATGTTTTGCAGGACATTTTAAGTGGCTAAATGTCTTCAATGTGGAACTACCGTAAATTCCGGACTACAACGCGCACCTGATTAAAAGCCGCACGCTCTAATTTTAGAAAGAAAATCAATTTTGTACTTGTACAGGCCGCACTGGATTTTAAGCCGCAGGTGGCCCACGTTGTAATACGAGATATTCACACAAAGATATTACACGTGAGGATTTTTTAACTTTTAATTTAATCTGTATGGTAACAAATACATATTGTGAATGCTTTTTTTTCCGAACAGTGCCTAATTTTAATTATGCGTAGGCCTACTGTACGTACCGGTAACACACAAATAACGTTGTGTATGCTTTTTTACTGAACAGTGCACGAACAACATTCCAATATCTCCTAACGACTGGTAAAAAAATTTATACCGGTGTACACACTGCAGCCTACCAGGAAAAGTCATTAATCGCCGTCTTGATCTTCCTCCTGTGCACTAAAACCATCAAAGTCCTCTTCTTCAGTGTCCGAAGTGAACAGCCTCAGGATCTCGTCACTCACTTCAGTCTCTTCGTCGTCGCTCTCACTTGAGCGCACGCGGTCCTCTTCATCACGCAGCAGTCCAGCCTTTCGAAACCCGTTGGTGATGGTGGATGTTTTGACACGGCTCCACGCATTTAGGATCCACTGGCAGACTTGAGTTAAAGATGCTCTTCGCATGCGGCCTGTTTTGGTAAAGGATTTCTCTCCGCTGTCATCCATCCTCCCACTCAACGCGCAGTGCCACTTTAAATGCCGGTTCACGCTGATGTCCAGTGGCTGCAAATACTTAGTGGTACCCCCAGGAATCACAGCTGGAATTGAGTTTGTACTCTTGATGGCAGCTTTCACTGAATCTGTGATATGGGCCCTCATGCTGTCCATAACGAGCATTGCTTTTTTTCTGCGAAAGAATCCCCCTGGTCGCTTTGCGTAGCACTCTCTCAGCCAATCCTTCATTAGGCTCTCCATCATCCAACCTTTCTTATTGACTTTCACCACGATTTCTCTTGGGAATTTTTCCTTTGGCATTGTCAGCCGCTTAAAAATCACCATCGGTGGAAGTTTTAGTCCGGATGCTGTACAGCTCAGAACACAAGTAAAATGCGTTCTCTCATGTCCACTGGTTTTCAGTGTGATGGACGAGTCACCTCTTTTATTAACAGTCCGAGTGAGAGGCAGGTCGAACGTCAAAGGTACTTCATCCATATTT
Organism: Etheostoma spectabile; assembly: GCF_008692095.1. Taxonomy (NCBI): domain Eukaryota; kingdom Metazoa; phylum Chordata; class Actinopteri; order Perciformes; family Percidae; genus Etheostoma; species Etheostoma spectabile. Next base: position 19,230,395 of record NC_045733.1, read on the forward strand.
ATGATCTCATCTGGCCCGATGGAATTCGCCGCTATCTTGGTTTGAGTGAATGTGCGGAAGTTAGCAAGTTTTCCTCGTAGTCGGGAGGGAGCTGGACACAAAGTTGTGCGTGCCTGACGGACAGGCCTTCTTCTCATAATCTAAAACACCACGATGGCCCACCTCTAAAATCTTCGATTTTATTTCGGTGGCGATGGCTTTAGCTTCAGTCTGATCTGCACGGTGGAAACACGCGGGCCGCCCGCTCTCGTGTGTGTAACCCAGTCTTCAAGAACGTTTTCAAGTTCGGGCCATCTGCTATGATTACCTCTGAAAGCTTTTGTCGTCTTTTTGCACTGACTCAGTTCTTCACGCTGGCGTCTCCACCGCCTCACCATCGATTCATTTATGCCAAGATTACGTGCAGCAGCTCGATTACCCTCTTCAACGGCCAGATTGATCGCCTTTAACTTAAAAGCTGCATCATATGCTTTTCTTCGAGCGTTTTCCATGTTGATGAGGGTGAGTCTACAAATGACTGATTTACAATAATGTAATTGTGAAAGTGCGCTTGATTTATCACAAAATTTCATTGGACCTCTGTAAACTACTCCTCAATTTTATTGGTCTACTGTTACGAGGCAAAAAGCTTTTGGTGGGATGTGAAAAAAAAAAATACATGCATTAGCCGCGTCGTAGTACAGGCCGCAGTATCTAAAGTGTGGGAAAAAAGTAGCGGCTTATAGTACGGAATTTACGGTACTTTAAATTGTATTTGCAATGCCAGTGTTTTCAATTTGCCAGTGTTTGGAATGGTAGTTTAAATGTTCATTTGACTATCAGCTTTTGCCAAGAAGAAACTTACTGAAAAGGACCAGTCTACAAGCCTACTGGTAATGTGTTCTGAAACCCAATTTAGTTTGCAGGAGTTGATCAGATTAATATTGGAGACGACACCTTAAGACCACAAACCCCATTCAATGTGCTGCTCTCTGTGGAAAGTTAATGGCTTTGTTGTGTCTTGTGTTTGCTACAGGTCCTTCACCTTCTCCTTCCTGTGACAGATGTTGAGGCCGGAGGTCAGTCTGTTCAACAACTGTTAGAGGTGACGGGGTGAGGACGGGGGAGGAGTGTCGGTTAGCTGTACCGGGGTTTTGTCTCATGAGAGTGACTGTGCCATCCAGGCACTGCCAGTGACCAGGGCTGTGGCTGTGGTGGGCCCGGCCCAGGAGGCCTTTTTCTACATCTTTTCAGGCCCCTGCTGACCTGTGCTGCTCACACCATGGATCAACAGAGAGATAAATATGGCGAGCGGCCTGCCAGGAGCACTAAAGTTGCCCAGGGAAGCCGCAGCGGCCACTCGTCCCGACCATCTGGCTCCTCCAGCTCATCTGGGGTTCTCATGGTGGGGCCAAACTTTCGTGTGGGCAAAAAGATCGGCTGTGGAAACTTTGGTGAATTGAAGCTTGGTAAGTTTACTCTAAATCTTGTGTTAAATGGTTCAAGACATAATAACTGACGAGTGAATGTAGATATTTTTATGGCAGTTCTTAATGTGTGGAACTACAGTCAGTTGCTGGTTTAGAAGGTTCACCTAACCAAAACTAATGCAGTCTTATATACTATAGTAATACCTTGTTCGGTTTTTATTCAAACTGTTTTAGAGGGGTGTTGATTAAACTTTATTCTCATTTGAAGGTTGTAGTTTGTGGTAGTTTTGTATTGCATTATACAGAGAAGTTTTTTAAAGGTTTGTCCACCCCATTAAATCAGGTATCTCTCAGTATAATGCAATACAATTCCACGGCAGGACTGTAAATTGTAGCCTCCAAAATAACCATACCTTAAACCAAAACCTGTTAAAACAAATAAATACAAACAGAAGATTATAACTTCCATGGCAATAACATTTTTAGGGCTGTTTTTTTAGACTGAATTCTCTTTTGTTAGGTGTCCTTAACCTAATAACCTTGGAAAAAAGATTTATACTATAATATATAGATCATTTTTTTGTTAAAGACCTTTATATGCATGGATGTTGCAAAATTTGCAAGACATTTAAATAACAAATCTCCACACAATCAGTACAGAGTATTCCTTGGTGAACCTGTTGTAACACCTTAAACGGTGTACTTTCTTTTTAAAGCCATCTAAGCTGTCTTTCCTGTTTTTGTTTCAGGTAAAAATCTCTACACCAACGAGTATGTAGCTATTAAACTGGTAAGTGCACACTTTCTTTCTCTGCTTGATTACCCACCTCTGCTGATGTAAAAATCCTTTGCAGAACGATAGATAAAATACAGTTACACAGATGCATAATGAAGAACTCGGTTTACTTGATTTTAGCAATTCATGAAAATGTTACTAAAATTATTTAAAGTGATTACAATGTAAATGTAATGTAAATGTAACTTTCAGTTTGTGTTGATTCCAGCGGCCCCTTATGACAAAAGCGGTAGTGTTTTTATCACACTTGCTGTCGTAAAGGCCTTTTCTTTACTCACTTTATTATCGAGTTAACGTTACCGGCCTCGTATTGTTACAATGAATGTTTTGCTCAGACAGAGATTTATTGATTTACAATAAGAATATTTTACAGATTCATCGTTGCATTAC
>NC_045733.1:19232999-19238380 GCF_008692095.1 Etheostoma spectabile
TACGGTAACTTAGCCTACTTTGGATGTAGTGGGAGCTAAACGGGGTAACGTTATCACTGTCACTGTGTCACGAGCAAAAGCGTTAATAGTTTGTTGTAGCAACCAACGTAATGATAATAACTGATTTATTTAGCGCATTTCATGAAACCCATCGACGCTTTACACAAGTACAGGGGGACAACAGAAAAGAAAATAGTAGGCAAACACGGACTGAAAGGAATAAAACGTTGGCGATAAATAGAAGGGGACGCCATTTAATGTCGGCTACTGACGTGCAACCACATTCAATCTAAAGTTATTTTATGAATGAAATAGACATATTACATACCCGAGGGCCTATTCAGGGTTGGTTTTGAATCATTTACAATTAGGGATGGGTCTCGAGACCCGTTTTCTATAAGGACCCGGTTCCAAATTTCTCAAAACCTTAAAATCAACAAGGTCAGAGCTTATCAATACTGTCATTGAGTCTAGTTGATCATATAAAGTTATCTATAAAAATAGATCCGTGGGTGAACCGGAAACGTGATTTACTAGCACAGTGTGTGTTTGAAGACCATATATGTAAAGACTAGCCTCCCCTGTCATTCAAAACTTAGTCGGACTGGCTATCGCGAGAACTCTGTGCTAGCGCTCTGTGGGCCGCTTAGTTCATCAAGCTTGTTTAAACAAAAACAGTGACCGACAAAGAAGAAATCAAACAGTCACAGACTCACAGTCTTTGCAATAATAGTTCTGTTAAGGTTAAGAATCTGTTGTCTTGTCTTATTAACAAAAAATAAAAGTATTGTTAAAATGTCTCAGTAATTGTATAATATAAAAATAACGACCCCCTTCCCCATTTACTGTCCTGTAATTGTCTCAATATGTTGAAAGCCCAACCGAGTGTGACTCCGGTTTTGCCCGCCGTATTTTACTTTCCCTTTTTAGCTTTTAGTTGTTTTTTGTTTATTTCCTTTTTTCCTGTGATGGCTCTGCCCCAGTATCAGCCATAACTTCCACAATAAAAATGTAAATACAATTATGCCTATATAAAGAACTCTCCTGCTGCATTTTACCTCGCATATAACACAGGCTTGTGTTTTGCCAAAATCTGTGACCATCACAATGCTTTTTTGTGCTCTGTAACGTCGTCGACCTGCTGTAAATCATTTTGTGACTTTGCTCGAAAAATCGAACCCGGGCAAAAGCATTTATAACAATAGCTTTTCACTGTTGGTCACTTTTGCTGTTACAGGCTATTTATGATCATCAGATAGAATATTACACCGATTCAGAAACATTTAAAACTTACATATAGTCACTTTAATGACTGCTTTGTTCAGACAGGGAAGCTGTTATTAAGCTTTAATTAGACACAAATTGCACGTTTTTCATTGCCATTTGCCGTTGATTTCCAGATATGACTCTCAGGTTATGCTCGGGTGGCACAGTGGGGTGGTTGTTACACTCAACTGTTCTGGAAATATCTAGAAATGTGAACGTACAGTGGTGTGAAAAAGTGTTTGCCCCCTTCCTCATTTCCTGTTCCTTTGCATGTTTGCACACTTAAGTGTTTCGGAACATCAAACCAATTTAAACAATAGTCAAGGACAACACAGTAAACACAAAATGCAATTTGTAAATGAAGGTGTTCATTATTAAAGGTGAAAAAAAATCCAAACCATCATGGCCCGTGTGAAAAAGTGATTGCTCCCTAACCTAATACTGGTTGGGCCCACCTTAGCAGCAACAGCTGCAACCAAGCGTTGCGATAACGTGCAATGAGGCTTTTACAGCGTCCTGAGGAATTTTGGCCCACTCATCTTTGAGAATTGTCCTAATTCAGTTACATTAGAGGGTTTTCGAGCATGAACGGCCTTTTTAAGGTCACACCACAAACATCTCAATAGGATTCGGTCAGGACTTTGGCTAGGCCACTCCAAAGTCTTCATTTGTTTTTCTTCAGCCATTCGGTGGTTGCTTGCTGGTTATTTTTAGGATCATTGTCCTGCTGCAGAACCCAGTTCGTTTCAGCTGAGTATCACGAACAGATAGTCGGACATTCTCTTCAGGATCTTGGTAGAAAGCAAAATTCATAGTTCCTTTATCACGGCAAGTTTCCAGTCCTGAAGCAGCAAAACAGCCCCAGACCATCACAATCACCACACCACATATTTCACGTTGGTATAATGTTCTTTTTATGAAATGCAGTGTTCTTCTACGCCAGATAACTTGGACACACACCTTCCAAGAGTCTCACTTTTGTCTCATCGGTCACAGAATGTTGTCCCAAAAGTCTTGGGATCATCAAGATGTGTTGTGGAGAAATTGAGACGAGCTTTGATGTTCTTTTTGCTCAGCAGTGGTTTTCCTTGGAAACTCTGCCATGCAGGCCATTTTTGCCCAGTCTTTTCCTGATGGTGGAGGCATGAACGCTGACCTTAACTGAGGAAGTGAGGCCTGCAGTTTTTGGACGTTGTTGTGGGGGTCTTTTGTGACCTTTTGGATGAGTCGTCGCTGCGCTTGGGGTAATTTTGGGCGGCCGGCCACTCTGGGAAGGTCACCCATGTTACATGTCTTCGCCATTTGTGGATAATGGCTCTCACTGTGGTTCGCTGGATTCCCAAAGCATTGGGAATGGCTTTATAACCCTTTCCAGAATGATAGATCTCAATTACTTTCTTTCTCAATTGTTCCTGAATTTCTTGGTCTCGGCATGATGTGTAGCTTTTAAGGATCTTCTTTGGACCTTACTGTGTCAAGCAGCTCCTATTTAAGTGATGCTGATTGTGAACAGGTGTGGCAATAATCAAGCCTGGGTGTGGCTAGAGAAATTGAACTCAAGTGTGGACAACCACAGTTATAGTATGTTTAACAAGGGGGGCAATCACTTTTTACACAGGGCCATGATGGTTTGGATTTTTTTTCACCTTTAATAATAAACACCTTCATTTACAAATTGCATTTTGTGTTTACTTGTGTTGTCCTTGACTATTGTTTAAATTGGTTTGATGTTCCGAAACACTTAAGTGTGACAAACCATGCAAAGGAACAGGAAATGAGGAAGGGGGCAAACACTTTTTCACACCACTGTAGATGCTTGGGGATGTTTGTCTTTCCAGTGGTTGCGGAACTGGAAATCATAACTCTTGACTCATGCTTTTATTATTGCTCACAAGAGAGTGGTAAATACAGTAGCTACAATAGTATTAGGTTTACTAAGCCAAAAAGTATTTTAGTTGCTTACTCCGGTGGATGGTGTGCGTACCCTGATGTAGTGCTTTCATACAATTACATTTTATTTTATCAAATGTTGAGAACCAAAACATCAGTGAACTGAGATGAAATGAAGGACTTTAGTGTATCTTTAGTTTATTCCCAGGTCAGTTTTATAACAGGAAATTAAATGGGAAGTTTAGGTGGAGTGTAACTTTGGGGAAAGACTTAAGTTTCAGAAGTACCCGAGACAAAATCTTCAAAATGGAGAGATGGATGGAACCATTTTATGGTGACTGAGATAATGGCGTCATCTGCTGTCTTCTCTAACAATGTTTTTGGAGGAGGAGAAAAATTTGAGCTGACAGGACATTATTTAGGCTACGTGTTTAAAACCTTTGTAAGAAGAAAGAGTTGCTGTTGGCTGTTTGTGCAAAACTGACACCCAAACCCACATTGCTGACAACGTTTGTCCTGCTAGTGCTAGTTAGTTTGGTAGACCTGGTTTTACATGATGGGAGGGTTTTCCGTGGGTCATCCCAAATTCTGTTATCACATTCAATTAAATTGAGAAAATACATTTTTCTTACTGATTTAACATATCTGTACAATTCTGTTTTTAGGTGTGTGTTTTTTCTTTTCATGGTTTTATTCCAATTTGTGAGGTTCTTGTCATTAACTGACTACTACTGTTTGGATGTGTCCACTGTGTAGGAACCAGTGAAGTCGAGGGCACCACAGTTGCATTTAGAGTACCGGTTCTACAAAACACTGGGAACTACAGGTAAGGTCACAGATGTTGTTTGCAACACCTCAGGGTAGTTTTTTGTGTGACTGCATGACAATGATGTGTGACTGTTTTGGAAGATCAGCCCAGAAGATTGCATCATTTCCACAACAAGTGATTACTCCACTCAGGTTACGTATTGATATTAAGCGGGGTCAGCTACTTGTTTTAATCTCCAGGCTTTTGTGTACATGAGTTCGTCAATGCCTATGTGCGTAAGAGAGTGTGTTGAGCGGTGACCTTGCTTGACAATAGACTTGCCAGGGGTGAAATTCAATAGGAAATGTGTTGACACAAAGCTTCTTATACACCCACAACACAGATGCAGCAGGTGATGTTTGTTTTTCTGATCCACTGAAAATACTTCCTTGTTGTTATCTAGGCAGAATATGCACAATATTATGTTCTCGCTCTCTGTCTATATATCTATAGATATGTAGGTCAATGCCTTATCATGTAATATTGTATAATTTATTTTTTTGTCTATTTACAGTGATATGGGCTACAAACTTAAATGTTTTTAATGTTAGTGGTTAATGACGTCAGATACAGTACATGGCAGCACGTCAGAAAGTCAGTTGTAAATTCTTCGTGTTCCCATCGGGTCAGTGTTCCAGGAGCTATAGTTAAGCAGCAATTCGGTTTGTCATTACGAACGACCCCTTTCACACAGTCGTTTGACCCATCTCATTAAACAAATATTGATCATATTCACAGTAAGTAAATGTGAGGTTTGACCTCTTCAGTATGAAGCAGGCTTATACATTGTCACTGTGCTGCCTGTAGATAAGGAATTCAATTATTTAAATAGCCTTTTGTTGTCTTAATAAAGCATCTGTAAATGGATGACAAAAGGTACTGTCACTGTATAAAGCTAGTTCATGTGGTCAAAGGTTAGTGCTAATACTTTATACATGTCACCAGAAGATCTTTAATTATTTTATATATTTAATATGCATGCCATATAACTTAGCAGATGTCAGATAACCAATAACTTCATGGTCATTTCAGCCAATATGACTGCTGATTCATTTTAGTGCAATAATAGTGTCTAATCTAGCACTCTTTTATTAGTTCTGATGTTTGCATTCAGCCAAGCCCAAAGGACTCCACTGTTGAATGTAGTTGTTCCTGATACCTTACCTGTGATGGTATATCCTGCAATTCACTGTTTTTTTTCACATTTTAAATGATTCATAATGGCTAGCGGTGACAGCTTCTGATGGTGTTGAATAGGGATTACAACACTAACTGACATAACTAACTTTTCTAAAATTGTGCCCTTTACACTTAGTTAATGTTACCGTCCTCGTATTGTTGCAATGAATGTATTGCTCAGGCAGAGATTTATTGATTTATAATAAGAGAATATTTTACAGATTCATCGTTGCATTAC
>NC_045733.1:19238390-19241069 GCF_008692095.1 Etheostoma spectabile
TGCATACGGTAACTTAGCCTACTTTGGATGTAGTGTGAGCTAAACGGGGTAACGTTGTCACTGTGTCACGAGCCAAAGCATTAAGAGTTTGTTGTAGCAACCAACGTAATTATAATAACTTTGATTTATGTAGCGCATTTCATGAAACCCACGGACACTTTACACAAGTACAGGGGGACAAGAGACAAGAAAATAATAGGCAAACACGGAGTGAAAGGACTAAAGCGCCCAGTCGGCGCTTTTTACAAATTTAAATGATTCATAATGGCTTGTGGCGACAGCTTCTGATGTTGTTGAATAGGGATTACATCACTAACACTGACATAACTCATGACTTTATTTTTTTCTGAAATTGTGCCCTTTACACTTTATTATTTAAAGTATTGTATTGTTGCTTCTTGACCTCTCTTCCCTCAACTCTGCTTCCCTAAAAATGTATCAGTTTGTCATAAAAGATTAGTAAGGGTCTGCTGACGCATTGTGGTCACAGCAACCAGTGACAAGAGTCCTATGAGGATTAAAGGACTACAACAGAAATAAATTAAGGGCAAACTTTTTTTTAAGTCCATGGTACCAGAGGAATACTAAAAACAATGGAACAATTTCGTTTAACGGAATGGTTTAGAAATCATTCAGTGGTTTACTTTAGCACATTTTGTTAATTTTTATAATAGAGTTCTTTAAAAAATTAGTTTTACACGGGTTGCCTAGATTCCCAGAGATCCCACCTGGCATTTCATAATTAACGCTGCAGCAGATGTCATGCACCAAGCTCCCTCGATCACGCAGCAGGATTGATCATTGCAAACTGTGTTGACATAAACTGTGTTCTTTTGCCCTAATAATGATACAAGTAATATAAAAAATACCCCTATTTGAATGATATTGATACTTTACTTGGACTAAAAAGAAACTGTGTTTCCCGGGATTCCCAGGAAATGGGTCATCTTTTCCCGGGATCTGATTCATCTAGTGCACACTCTGCTGGGTGAACTACAGGTCACCCCACAAAGATTCTTTTCTTTAGTCTGTAGAATAGGATTTGTAGGCCAGGATGTCTCTGCAGCACCACACCACTTCATTTAGAATGGTTTGACACATATTTTGCCTTTAACAAATATTGCGCCCCCTGCAATTTGGATATTGCACTAGTCCATACTTCAATAAAGTCGCGATTAATTGTGCAGCCCTTATAAGAGATTTGTTTGATCATGTTGCTCGTGAATTTATTAATTAAGATGTTCCTTACAAAACCGTTAAACCACGCTGTTACAGTTTAGGGATGGCATCAGTCATAGTTTGACATGGAAAATAAAGCCAGGTTTTTGTGATGTATGGTCTTGAGGTGCTCTTAGAGCTCTACATGCCTATATGATAACATGACTGGGAATATGATGGCTATTGTTTTGCAAAGGCAAGGGCTGGGCAAAAGGCCAACTGTGCGGAAAGTCATTAAATATTTAGAGAGTGGTCTGCCTTTCTTAGTACTAACCTGCCTCGGTCCTCTCCTCCAGATGGGATAACGTGACCTCATTTCTTCTTGGCTGTGTGCTAGGCCACATTCCTCTCAGCCAGTGGGGTTGTCACAGTGTCTGTGTGACAGTGTCTCAATAAATTAATGTGGTTTAACTCAGATGCTCAATTAGGTGTTGTGTCTGGTGCATAACCAACTGTCACTGAATATTAATGAGGATGTTTAAATTAGGAATTAAGCATCTTTTTCCAGATACTATATGAGAATATTTATCAGTGCAGTCAATAACTGTTTTGTTGCTGCTTTGGTTTTAACAAGACAGCAGGCATTATTTTGCTGAGGACAAAATGTTTTTTTTTTGAAGATCAAGAGGGGGAGGAGGTACACACGATTGAGCTGTTAAAGGCATTTGCAGTCAGACCTCATCATGAAACACTACCCCAGCTCTGTGACCATTGCCATCCAAAGTAAACATTTCCCACCGTTATACAACTTACTAGATTTTACAAACGTGTAAAAGAAGACTTATCCTGGATGTCTGTTAACACTAATGCGAGCACATTTTTTTAGGAATAGAACTTCTCGCTCTGACAATGTTTTACTTTGAGTGAAAAATAGGGCATGAGAAACTAGAGAGCTGCGTTCTAGTAGACATTTTGAGACATTGATTATTCTGCAGAGCTGCTGCAGTTTGCCTGTCTCCTTATTCTACGTATCCACTTTCATGGCACAATTTTTGCACATACTTGACAAACTTACAATGCAAAAATCCAACAATTCACCAATCTCTATACTGCTTATGATGTTGTAGCGGGCTGGAGCCCTGGTGAATGGTGGAGTACACCCTGGACAGGTGACTGGTCTATCCCTGGACTGACATGCCTATATACATTGTGCATATATTTATTGTGAAAAACATATTCACACCTACAGTTTAATTTAGAGTCACGAATTCAGCTAACCTGCATTCTATTGGACTGTGGGAGGAAACCCACACAGGCCCGAGGATTCAAAAAGGTTAGAAAAAGTGTTGTTTAAATAATATCTTAACAAAAAAAATCATAAAATTTTAGTATGTATTCAACAACAACACCAGTACAAACAATGTACATATGATGAGCACACGTATGTAAACAGTCAACACATGGCCGCAGTAAGTGTAGAATGTGTTTGACGTGTTCCAGGAGAAAAACCTAAACAGCCAA
>NC_045733.1:19241081-19241253 GCF_008692095.1 Etheostoma spectabile
GACAGACACCAACAGGTGTTTTGAACTTTGGTTCCAGTAAAGTGGCAAACTTTTTGAAGTCAATCGACTCACACAGTCTAGACATCCCAGTATTAACCCACGTTCCCCTCCCCTTTTGGTGTCCTTGCGTATTTACTAACAGGCTACCGGGTCGCCTGTGAAAGCCCACCTG
>NC_045733.1:19241263-19248288 GCF_008692095.1 Etheostoma spectabile
CGTCCTGCGGTTGTCTCCGTCATGCTGCTGGCCCTGCGTATCAATACAGCCATGCCCGTAACGTTACCAAGGGTAGCTTCTATTTCGTATAGGCTTCGCCCTCTAAGGGCTACGCTATTGGGGTTATCCCTTCGCGCATGCGCAGTCGTGAAGATTTTCTTTCCCGCCCTAGGTCAGTCGGGCCTCAAATACGTCCGCATTTACTGCATATACAGAGGGAACCGTTGTTGACCTCCCACTTTTTCTTCAACTTCGCAGTATGAAGTCAAGCTCAAGACCTTCCGCCGGTGCCCGGTCTGCCCCCTGCCGGACCGGCTACATCCTTCCGCCGGACTCCACCCCCGTTGCGAGGCCTGCGGGTGCCGTTCACGCCGGCCAGGCTCTACCCGCCACGCCTCCTGCCAGTTTTGCCCGCGTGCCGTCGTCTAAAGAGCTAACTCGAAGGGCGGAAGCTTTTCTGGTTTGCCAGGCTGGCGGGGACGGAGACGGCGGCTGGGCAGACAGACAGGAATCCGGCGGCACCTTGGAGCCGCTGGCGGACGGCGTTCGACGAGATGAGTCCGCTGACTCCGCTCTCTGACAGCGCCTCCATCCGGTTTCCCCTCCTCCTCTGGGAGGGTCCCCCTCCTCCCCTTTGGGGGGATTGGGCTCGAGACGGCGATGATGCTTCCCGCTGGAGCTCTCTCCGTCTCCCGAACGGCCTGGGGCACCGCCCGAGCGGCTTTTCCCTTTGCCCCCCCGGCTCAGCCTCCACCGCTAAGGCTCTCTTCGCCGACTGCCGGAGATCATAAGGAGGGCGGCGGGAGTTAGAGGCATAGCGCTCCCGGCGGAGCTGCCAGCCCCCGCTCGCGGCCTTTTGAGCGGTGATGTTATGCCCAGGAGCCGCCTCTTCCCGGGCCCCACTCTGGCCGCGCTTGCGGAGTTCGGCCATTGTGGAGGAGGCTTTTCCCAGCCGGGAAACTGAAGGTCCCGTCTCTCGCTATGCCCCGTTTACCGGGTTCAGGGCGATACGGACGCAGGTTTTCCTTCAGTCCCTCCCCTGGAGGGGAGCCTGGCGTCCATTTGCTTCCGAAAGCTACTTTCTTCGGCCACCGGAAGCCCACGCCCCTCTCCCCAGGATCAAGTGTGCGCTCAAGTCAATGACCGGCCCACCAATGTGCCGCCCAGGGGCTGGCGGCACAAAACAACATCGCCTTACTGGCCTCCGCGCCTCCGCGATGGCCACTACTCCCGGCGCCCTCCCCCGGAGCTTGCCACGGGATTGGTAAGGCTATGACGCCATCCTTACCCTGACCACGGCGTCCACGGTGGCGCTGTCCAGGGTGATGGCTTGGCAGACTGTGGCCCAGCGAAACCTCTGGCTCCACATGTCTCAGCTGCCAGCGGACATTAGACGCGAGCTTCTGTACGGTCCCATAGCCCCGATGGACTATTTGGGCCGCGCCTACAGACTGCCAGTCTATCTCCACTCAAGCGGGCGAGGAGGACGCCGAGCGGCTTCGGAGGGCTCGGCGTGGAAGGCTCCTCCTCAACAGCACCACCGTCGCATGACAACCGTCACAAGCGGAAGCGCCCGCAGCATCGGCTGGGCTGGTCTCCAAGCTTCGGCGTCGGGGCCCCCACCGTCCCTCGCAGCGAAGACGATGCCACACGGCCGTCAAACCTGCACGCAGCCGACAGTCCCTGTTGCTTAAACGGGCACTGTTATGACAGGTTCCCCACACAAGAACACACCAGGCCGTCGCCGCGAGCGGGGCGCCACTGCGTCCCGCCGCAGGCAGCGGAAATGAGCGTCCTCCCACGGGGGACGAGCGCTTGTCCACCCACCTCCCCACGGCGATGCCGGCGGGCGGGGGTCGGGTTAACCCAGTGATGCTCCCGCCCCACACGGCGGCGACCGGCCACTGCCCTTCGAAAAAAGCACTACCATGGGCTGGGCGACGCGATCACTCTCTCGCCCAGCGCGGGATGGGCTCTGCCTCCCTTTGCCATGTCGGTGGAACAACAACTAGACATGTGCTCGCCCACTGTCAGAGTGCGGCGGCATGGATTGGCTTGACACACATGGACTCGTGGATGTCAAAGCTGATAACACGGGGTTACACACTCCAGTTCGCCTCCCCCCCGCCCCCTTTCGCGGGTGTGTTGGAGACGACGGTTTCATCCCCGGCAGAGGTCAGACGCAATGACGTCAGAGTTAGAAGGGTTGCTGCGAGCGGAGCTATTTCCCGCGTCCCTCCAGGGGAGGAAACGAGGGTTTTTACTCTCGCTATTTTCTCACCCCGAAGAAGTCAGGAGGACTGCGTCCCATCCTCGACCTGTCGAAATTCAACCGTATGTCATGGAGCGCCTTCCACATGCTCACCATCAGGCACGTGTTAGAATGTGTGCGCCCCAACCATGGTTTACAGTGGATCTGAAAGACGCTTACTTCACCCAATCATTCCCAGGCACAGGAAATTCTGCGCTTCTCCTTCCAAGGGGCGTTTCCAGTTCAACCGGCTGCCGTTCGGATACTCACTAGCCCCCGCACCTTTTCCAAGTGCATGGAAACGGCGCTCCAGCATCTCTGGAGAGGGGCATCAGAGTCCTCTTTTACTTGGACGATCTGCTATTCTAGCCCCCTCTCGGGAGCGGGCGGCGCTGCACACTATGGAGGTTCTGCAGCACCTACAAACGCTGGGTTTTGCCAAAATTGGAGAGAGCGCCTCGTCCCCGCACAATCGATAGTTTATCTGGGCGTAGACAGAGCTCGATCAGCATGAGAGCCAGGCTGTCAGACAGAGGGCAGGAAGCCCTGACTTCTCTGTTGTCCCGCGTTCAGGCCGCGCGCGGACAGTGCCAGCGCTGTCAGTTATGCGGCTCTTGGGCATGATGTCCGCGGCACACACGGTGGTCCCCTGGGTCCTCCACATGAGGAAAGTCAGAGGTGGTTTCACCGCCAGCGGCTCGATCCATTCGCCACAAATGGCGGGAATGCTGTCCATCCCTCATTCCCTCCAATCAGACCTGGCAACTGGGGAGTCCCAAACCCTGTCTTTCGGGGTTCCCTGGGCAGAGTGACGTCATATGTGACGGTGTACACAGACGCGTCCCTCACTGGCTGGGGGGGAATGTGCGAGTCACAGGTGGTGGGAGGGGCCTGGCTCTCCCCCTCTCCCTCACATAAACTGCCGGAGCTGTCCACGGTGTTGAAGGTGTTGAAACACTTTACAACCAGTGGTGACGGGGAGGCATGTTGTAGTACGGACGGACAACATCACGGCGGCGGCATTCATAAACCGCCAGGGCGGCATACGCTCAGCGGCTGTTAGAAATAGCCAGACGCCTCCTGCTGTGGGCGCACAGCCACCTGCTGTCTCTCAAAGCAGTATATATCCCGGGATTTTGAACCGGGCAGCCGACTTGATGTGAGGGGGGGGCCCTCCCAAACGAGTGGAGATTGAATCCCACTATCGTTAAACGTTATGGAGCAGGTTCGGGGAAGCGGAGGTGGATCTGTTCGCTTCACGAGGAGACACACAGTGCACACTGTGGTTCTCCTTGACGCGCGGGACACCCTCCCCTCGGCGTAGACGCCTTCTCCCACAAACCCTGGCCCAAAACCCTCCTATATGCTTTTCCCCGGTCCCCCTGATCCTCGCCTCTGGAGCGTCCAGGAGGAGGATCTGTAATTGTTTGGTGGCACCGGAGCGCACGAGCGCGTCTGGTTCCCAACCTCGTCAGCTGCTGGTGGCTCCCCCCTGGCAGATTCGTGGCGGAGAGACGCACTATCGCAGCTGAACGGTGCGATCTGTCCTCCCCAGTGATAAATCAGAGACTGTGGGGTGGTTGTGAGCGGGAGCGGTTACAGAGTAGGCTTGCCCCCCGCCGTGGTGCCACTATCCAGGGCTCCAGAGCCCCTCTACCATAGCAGGCTACGCAGGGCGCTGGTCTGCCTTCCAGCGCTGGTGACCAGAGAGGGACGCAGACCCAATCGTGTCCCCTACCTCTCTGCTGACGTACCTACAAACTCTGGTGGTAATGATTTGGCTCCATCTACAGTCAAAGCATACGCAGCAGCATCTCATCCTGTCACGAAGGTTTCGGTGAGAGGACAGTTTTTGCGCATCCCCTGGTGAAACGTTTCCTGAAGGGGTTAGGCGTCAAAAACGGCTGTTCGCCCCCTCGCCCCCACTGGGGACTAGCTCTGGTGCTGCGGGCTTGGGGAAGCCCCCCTTGAGCCCTTGACACAGGCTCGCTCAGAATGCTGTCGCTTAAGACAGCACTTCTCCTTGCCCTAACTCGGCCAAAGGTGAGTGAATTAGTGGCATGTCAGTTTCTCCGTCCTGCTCTCCATTAGAGGGGACGGGAGCGCAGCCACTTACAGCCAAATCCCTCCTTCACACCGAAGACTTTAATGTCTTTTCGGTCAAGGGTGTTTTCCTGAGGGTTTTTTCCCCCACCTCACGCTAACGGTGCGGAGGAGGCTTCCCACCGTTGTGTCCGGTGCGCGCTCTGTCACAATACATTTTACGCACGGCAATACGGAAAAACTCAGCAGCTGTTTGTGCATTAGAGAAACACTCCCAAGGATCAGCCCTCTCAAAACAGCGTCTGTCTACTGGCTGTGCGAGGCTATTACCCAGGCTTATAGCTCGGAAGGGAAAGAGCCCCCCAGACATTCGGGGTCACTCTACGAGGGCTTGTCGGCGTTGCGGCTCTATTTAAAGGCATGGAGTAGCCGACATTTGCGCGGCAGCCTCCTGGCTTCCGTGCCCTTCATCCGCTTTTATCTGCGAGATATGTCTGAATCTTCCATGTTCATGCGGTTTGTCCACAGTCAGTGACGCGTAATGCGCGCTGAATGTGCAACAAAAAACAAAAAAAACAAAAAAAAAAAAAAAAAAAGCGGATGCCTTGATTGTTGCCAATCTCCTTCACACTAGTGCTGATGACCCTGCAATGCTGTCTCACCTCTCCTGTACCTGGGGTATTCTTGTGAGCACAGTTATCTATTACATTGTCATAATCATGTTGCACGCACGGAGGAATCAGTCTCTCCGTTGCATGCGCGACAGGATCAATCACGCTTAACCCCATTAATCATTGTACTACTGCTCATATTGCGGGCCTCATGAACCTTTCCGGCCACGCCATTGGCAGGGCAGGCTTTGTCAGAAGAATGACTCTGACTAGCCTCTGTACATTGTTGCTGGGGCAATGTGGTGTATGTTCGCGTTGTGGACCTTGTGCGCCAGGTGGCATTGATACATCAGCTTCGCCTAACCCAATAGCGAGCCCTTAGAGGGCGAAGCCTATACGAAATAGAACGTTAGTTACTTTGGTAACTCCAGATTCTATTAGTAAGGCGTAGCCCTCTAAGGTCCGGGCCACCTGCTCCTAGAACATTAGTTGAAGAAAAAGCTGATGTTTTGGGAGTCGAACAACGGGTCCGCTCTGTATATATGCAGTAAATGCGGACGTAGTTGAGGCCCGAGCTGGACGCTAGGGGGGAAAGAAATCTTCACGACTGCGCATGCGCGAAGAGTGATAAACAAAATAGAGTAGCCAGGAGAGGGCTACGCCTATACTAATAGAATCTGGAGTTACCAAAGTAACTAACGTTCTGTTTCGTGGAAAGGGGGTTTGGCGGTCCCTCGTTACCTTGTTATGGTAAGCTAGGTTAGCCTCCTTGTGTTCATTTCTCAAATGTAGGCTAATGTGTACATATTTTACCACCTTCCACTGCAAGGCACTTGCTTTTATCTGACACAGTCCTAATCGAATAGGACTCTGCTGCTTTTGTTCGTGTTTCGGTACCGCCATGAGGCCAGGCGAGGGGCACGGACTATGTTGTGTTCAATTTGACATGGAATGTGATTTGAGACACACCTATGGAATGTCAGAATTTCTGGGTTCCCAGTCGGAAACTATATACGGTATGTCTACTGGAAATTTCATGGTTGGGAAGATATAACGTTATTTGCTCTATGAAAGACATTGACAAATACAAAAACTAAGGACATTTACTCAATTATTTTATTTAATTTTGCAAACCGACATTACAGTTGTAGTTTAGTTTTTTTTTTGTAATGCCTTGTTTTTATTATTATTTCAGTTAATTATAATGTCTTTTCCCACTTAGTTTTTGTTATTTTATCTGTTTCTGATTGGTGAGGTGGCATGGTGTTGCTCTGGCATTAAGTAATATATAGTATAGTATATAATACAAGGAAATAGGTCTGCAAATTATTGGTGCAAAAGAAACAAAACAAAAGATATATAGATATATACACACAACACACACACACACACACACACACACACACACACACACACACACACACTTTGAGTGTCACGGTGACGGGTAATTTATTAATAAGAGAACAACTACTACCAGATGGTCACAATAAAATATCCAAGCTCAGGATGTATCTAAATACAGAGTCCAGAGAAAGATCTTGGGTCTCATTTATAAAACTGTGCGTAGGATCCTTACTAAAAGTGTACGTACGCGCAAGATCCAAAAAATGGCGTACGCCAAAATAAATTTAGATTTATAAAACCGTGTGCACGCACATCTAAACACAAAAAGCAAAAAAAACCTCTCAGACGCTTGGGAATTGCTGCAAATTGACTAATACTTTCAGCCTGTTCTCACACAGTGTAGGGAAACCTGACTACAAACATTATGGCACTCGGGGACAGCTTCGATACATACCAGACCCATGTTATATCCAAACAAGTCTTAGTGACAAAGTTGAAGATTGTAATATTTATATAAAACACTTGGCTGTAAACAGCTGCGTGCCCCCAGAGTGACGAGGACCTGTATTTGCACCGGGATGGTACGGTTCCAGCACGTTGCCCTTTCAACTGGACCCAAATCAGCACATAGATCCAAGAGCGCAGCTTTAAGGAATTTAAATCGTCATAGTAGCCAGTCTTCGTCATGGTCCCTTTCTCTCCTGATTCTTCCATTTGTGGTTAGTCGTCCTGCAGATTCAACAAGCCATCGTGCAGCATTATGCTGGGGGGGGGGG
>NC_045733.1:19248298-19248775 GCF_008692095.1 Etheostoma spectabile
GATGGTTTAACAATTTGTGATTGTTAACACCTTGCCAAAAGCACAGCATCAACTATATCCCCAACCCAGAGAAACTATTTGGAGACAAAAGCGTATGGGCAAACACTTTTCTTCATCCAGGTTTTGTCACCAACAGTATTAAAGGACTGATAACGAGGACATTAAGTGTAATGATTGTGCCAGAGCTTAATGGCTGGATTTTCAGCTATGCACAGTATTAAAGACAGACATTTAGGGTAGTTGATGCTATCATGTATTCCATGGAGTTGGGCCATCTCATCTTCTAAATGTTAAGAACAAATTTTGATTTAAGATTCAAGTTTCATTTTAAAAGGTGTTTATGGAACAATTATCACTCAGTATAAGCGCAACACTGCTGGATTTATTTTCATGATAACGTGGATGATATGGAGAGAATTAACATGTTTGAGGCATCAATACTTGAAAATATTAAGAGTAATCATTATTCCCACATTT
>NC_045733.1:19248785-19274599 GCF_008692095.1 Etheostoma spectabile
GTCTGACATCAGTTCACCTCCTCACCATCTGCGTCGCCAATTCCCATTGACTCTCAAATGTGCGTACACATGGGTCAAAGTTTGCGTGGAGGACCGCACATTCTCACGTTTTTTTTTTGTTTTGTTTTTTTATAAACCATAACCTTTGCGTGGGAAGTGGCATATGTACATTTTCATTCCCATTTTTTTTATAAATGAGACCCCTGGTCTTTTGACAGCTGGTTAAAAAAATTGTACACATAGAAAGTCATGGTCACAGAGATTTGGGTAAATGCCTTTCAGTTGGGCTTCTAACCAAATTATATTGTCATATTCATTCATCCCACATTACTCTTACTCCCCTTTTTGTTGTAAAGGACTGCAGCCAGCACCTCCTATTAGAAAAATGTGTTATTATCCTTTTACGCCTGACGGACTGTTTTATTTAATGCCTGGGAGAACTCATACATATGTGAAGGGCTGCATAAAACCTTTTGTAGGCAAGGTTTTATGCTGATTTATTCTTTTCTGATCACAGACCTGCCGCTATGAGTAATGACTTACGTTTATATGATACTGTATATCTTGATCAAATATTTGTATTTTAATACATAATACAACTGCATAGTAAACACTTAGTTTATTGAGTTTATTAAAATAAGTAAAGCTAACTCTACTTTAAATTGGTATGTCTGGAAGGGTTGAGCAGACGACATACCCAGCATGAAATACTGAAATTTAAAAGTACTGTAGAAATGTCTTGAAGACCAAGTTAGAACTACACCCAGGAATTGTTCTCATTATTTTTAAGAAAATTGGATGTGAGAAGTCAAAATTGGTACCTACAAAAGTGGTAGTTTTAAAGTTTGACTCTTTCTGTACAATTAGAGTATACTTTGCCATACAGGACACACACATTTGATTTTATACGAGGACCATTTTGCTGTAGATAATGATCGTTTCCCTTTGCTAGTAAAAAGCTTGACCAGCCTTGTTTTCATTTGAACAACCGTTTATCCACTTATTTAAAGCACATCTTCAATCTGACGCATTTCTGGCCTCCCACAGGCTCCCGGGGTTTCAAGTCACTCATTCCTATGGTACAATTAACAACCCACAGAACTGCATAATGGTGTCCAGAAACACAAGATGGAGCACAGCATGACTCCTACATGTCCATATGCTAGCTGACAGCATTAATGCAACCTTTCATGCTGCAGTGTATTTCCTATTACCCAGCTGGCAAGTCAGATGTCTTCAGCAGCTTATTTAGTATAAATATGTGAACACACTACATCAGTTTTAGCATTTAGTTTTTTCCTTATTAGTCTCTGCTTAAATTATTTGAGCAAAATAATGTGTATGATGGCAGTTTGGTCCCTTTTTACTAAACTTTATTGTCCAAACTAATGTCATGGAGCCGTCTCCTTCGTCGTGGCACACAAAAAAGGAATGAACTGAGCCCACAACCAAGACAGTATATTGTCAGCTGGCAGCCTGTCCAACATTTTCACCTGTATGTGTCCAGAGGAAAATAAATCTTCAAGACTGAGATACATAAACTGAAATATAGTACATGTGTTAAGGACAGAAACTAAACTAAACTCTCATCTAGGGAGTTACTAAAAAGAAAAGGAGAAATAGTTTTGTACAAAAACGACTCTAATCAATATTTCAATGTTGACAATGAATCAAATGATTCCATGTAATGTGAAAGGGGTTACTCATAGTGACAGAATATTCTCACAGAGTTCAGTTCCATTCTCCTCAACTCTATAGAGTCTTGTAGTGTCCCCTCAACTTATTGTTTTGGTTTTCAGTCCAGCAACTTAACTTTTCTGGTTTACTCTCACTCTGATAAATCTACAGTACACTGCAAAAATAACAGGCAGAAGACCGAAGTTAGACAAAGTTTAGGCGCTAGCTGGTGAACATATTGGAGCATTTAACTGCTGAGGAGCCAGATCATTTCCTCAAGAGTTGGTGGAGACAAACAAAGCTAGAAAGAAAGTAAACATTTGACTCCAAATGTATTCCAATGCCTCTCTGTGTCTGCTGGATGTGTAATGCAGTGTGCAAGCAACTGTTTGATAACATATTCACCATATCAACTTCATAAGGGGAGGAAATGTCAATCTGGTGTTTACAGCTTAATACACAGCCACCATGTCAAAATCAATGAATGCAGATTAATAAATAAATAAAATAAATGGGATAAATCTTTTTTTTTTCTTTTTCTTTTTTTTTACAATTATAGCTTCCATTCACAGGTGGGGAACAATAGCACATATTGCTAACATGCACCTCATATACAGTACATAAATATATATATATTGCTCAAACTAGGGCTGTCAATCGATTCAATTTCGCTGCGTGGGCCTGAAAAGTCGCTAAATCTAGCAAGAAAGTCGCCAAGTAGGCAACACTGTTCACAATGATATTGCTGCAGCTTCCTGATTTCCCAAACTACGGAGTGAAATCACAGAACATGCATGCGTTGATCACGCGTTAAAAAAATGAGTGCCGTTAAAATGAAGTTGCGTTAACTTGTTAATAAGGCAAACATTTTGTCAGCCCTAGCTCAAACATATACACACATCGCCAAGTATAAACACAAGAGAAACAAAGCTGCTATGTATGAATGTAATGCTCCCAAAGAATCTGCAGATACTCAATGTAAAAGGACAGGATTTAGGAATGGGAAATTCAACTTCAAAGTAATTATAATATTTTACACAGTTGAAGCAGTCTGGTAATGCAAGTTCTGTGTGATTGTCCAGTAGTATATACATATACCCGGGTAAACATTGAAGGTATATTGTACTTTTTTCATTCACTACTACTATTGTTGAAGGAAAAGCAACTAGGTACCAATTAGTAGTTGCTTTTCCTCCAACAGTGTGCTAGCTAAGATATTTTCAATGATATTGCATATTTTGGATGCACATGTAAACAGTTAAACAATATAGACTCGGGTTTACTAAATGTAAGGATTAGGACAGGTATGTCCACTGAGTTGGGATTTTTGTCTTTTGTAAGTCTAATTTCTTTCTCCTTGTGTTTCAGCTGAAGGTGTGCCCCAGGTGTTTTACTTTGGGCCCTGTGGGAAATACAATGCCATGGTTCTGGAGCTGCTGGGCCCAAGTCTAGAGGACCTCTTTGACCTTTGTGATAGGACATTTTCACTGAAGACTGTCTTAATGATAGCTATTCAGCTGGTGAGTTCAAACTGGTGACTGACTGGTGAAAGAAATAAAACAAAACTTAACACTTTGTGCATATTTTTGACATTAAAAGCCATCCAGGGTTTTGAAAGAATTCTGCCCCCTGAATCCTTGGATGGCTTATGATGTGAAACAGATTGAGAAACTTTGACAGTTCCGTTTTAACCATCGTCTACTGTCTAGTTTGTTTTTGCTGGAGCTTTCAAGCACATCTCAGTCTTTCTTGGCAGGTTTGCTCAGTTTACAACTCAACTTTACTTAGTTGACAAATGAGCAAAAAAGTGAACCTATAGTTGAACATGCTTGTTCAACCTGTTTTCAATGACAAGAATGAACTTTCACGCCTAAGATGGAGCCTGTGTTGCTCCTCCTAATTTAACTCAAATATCATTTGTGGAAATATTTTCAACTTTGCGGTAGTGATGCTAACTTAGCATCACCTTATTCATTGTCGACCTTGTTGACTGATCATTAACCATTAACTGACAAGCAGGTAATTGAATCCCAGTACACCTGTTTTGGAGGCACGGACTTACTTTATGTGTTCTCTATCCGCAGTCAGCTGCAGGTTGCGCAGCCACAATGTTGCGTGCAATGTTGTGGACACATGCAGCCACTTTTCCCAGCTGTTGATGCACATGGAACAATTGTGCAAGCCTGTCTTTGCCACCTCATCAATTTGTTTAGCTGAGAGGCTGTCAGCTGTGTGTCTTTCTAGCATATTTTGTGTATGACAGCCAGTTTATTCCACCAGTCCTCATGGATATAGAGGCTTTTCTCATGTAGCTGTCGGTTGCGAGCGCCGCTCAGTAGTTGTCATGAATTTAGCAGAAAAAAAGCTTAGAACCCAACTTTCTAGTGCAAGGTTAAGTAGAAGTTAAGAAATAGATTGTATAGCCTATTTTTCTTTTACCATGCAACCAACTTTTTTTTGAATTGCTTTTTATTTTATTTTTTAAAATAACATTGTTTTTTTTTTTAGGTCAAAATTCTTATTGTCTGATAAACGGTTAATCATTACCTTCCTTACTTTGCAGTAAAAAGTCTGTTATTATCTGAGATAGGTAGGCTAATGACCCTTGATGTAATTAAGGGTAAGAGCACTTGTAAAGAGGAGTGATACATAGTATAGTTAAAAGGCCCAGTAATGTTGTACTGTATATCAGCACTCATGGAATGCCTTTTGTCCAAACTCATTACTTAGTGTTAACTGTTACATAACAGCAAATAGCAGAAGCGGCAAATTAAAATGGCAAAGGAGAGCTGAACAATATGATAAAATGAGTCTGCCTTTCTGTGAGGTGAATGACAGAGATTTTCCAGTAGTTTAAAGGTTCAATATGTAATACTGACAGCTAGCGTTTAAAATAGTTACCACAAATCCAAGTTCAAAATACTGGAGAGAGTAGTCTCCCCTGGCCTCTCCCCTCCAGACTCAAAGTTCATAGAGGTTGCCAGGTTGAGAACGCAGCATCCAACAATGTTGCTAGACACTAGTCTGACATAACCAGACATAACTCCACAGCGCAGCGGAGTAGCTAACATTAGATGCTGGCTATGTTGACTGTCATAAATGCTCGTGCTCATGCGGAACTCACGGAAACACCACAACCTTGCCGTCCTCTCTACTAAACAAACACCCTTTCTTGGCTTAAAATTACAGCAAAATATTTGAGTATTTGATCTCCTCCTGAGTTTGAGTTTGTACGTTTGCCCACTGATAAAGAAATGATCAGTCTATAATTTTAATGGTATATTTATTTGAACAGTGAGAGACTGAATAACCACAAGAAAATCCAGAAAAACGCATGTCAAAAATGTTATAAATTTGATTTGCATTTTAATGAGGGAAATAAGTGTTTGACCCCCTTCTCAATCAGAAAGATTTCTGGCTCCCAGGTGTCTTTTATACAGGTAACGAGCTGAGATTAGGAGCACGCACTTAAAGGGAGTGCACCTAATCTCAGTTAGTTACTTGTATA
The DNA here is from genome assembly GCF_008692095.1 of Etheostoma spectabile. Taxonomy (NCBI): domain Eukaryota; kingdom Metazoa; phylum Chordata; class Actinopteri; order Perciformes; family Percidae; genus Etheostoma; species Etheostoma spectabile. Next base: position 19,253,971 of record NC_045733.1, read on the forward strand.
AAAGACACCTGGCCACAGAAGCAATCAATCAATCGTATTCCAATCTCTCATCAATGGGCAAGACCAAAGAGCTCTCCAAGGATGTCGGGGACAAGATTGTAACTTGGTAACTTAAGGAAGAGTTTGCAGATTTTCTGTTTTGCAGTACATGCAGATGAATAGCAGCAGTACCCAGAGGTCCGCTGTTATCCGCCGGTAAAACTGACATGCTTCAGAAGGGTTGAAAATAGGCAATTTGACTTCTTTTAGCATTTAGTTTAGGGCGGCACCAGAGAAACCATGAACACTGCTGGCTCTTGCTGCTTCCTGTTGGTGCCGGAGGGAGAGCACGTATTGGTTGTTGATAATGTGTATATGATTTAACTTCACTACCAAGACTTAAAACGATAATATCAAACACGTTAGACCAAACGATTTAGATAATGGGACGGCACCCCAACTCTAGCAAGACTCATAATTTCATCGCAATATAAGAAATTAGTCAACAACGGTGGATATCTCAGGGTCGCAGTGACCTTGACCTTTGACCTCTGACCTCCACAATCTTAGTTTATCCTTGGAGTGGACGTTTGTGCCAAATTGGAAGGAATTCCTCAAAGCGTTTCTGAGATATGTTGCCGGCATGGAGGTATACGTAAACAAAAGGTCAAAATTGATGTTGCAGAGGCCTAACTTTTGTTTACTGTATGGTTAAAACACTGGATCCCACATTTCCCATAATACAATTCAATTGCATCTTGCTGACAAGGATATCTTCACATCTGCAGGGTTTATGTTATACTTTATTTGTAGTCTCTAAGCTAAAATGATTAATGCTGACATCAATTCCTTTTGAAATAATATCACAATGCTCTTGAAAAGATTGACATATTGCAGCAGTCAACTTTCATTGAAATGTCAGTTTTGAGTGTTTTTGATTCTGACTCATTGATTCCAGTTTTGACTTTGTGGCCTGATTTTTTTGATTGTACCAATTTTGTGTCAGTGTTTCTGTTTGCTGACTCTGTTTTCTTTTTCTTCAGATTTCTCGAATGGAGTATGTGCACTCTAAAAACCTCATCTATAGAGATGTAAAACCTGAAAACTTTCTCATCGGACGGCAAGGAAATAAAAAGGAACACATCATCCACATCATAGACTTTGGTCTGGCCAAAGAGTATATCGACCCTGAGACCAAAAAACACATTCCATACAGGGAGCATAAAAGCTTGACTGGCACTGCCCGATATATGTCCATCAATACACATTTAGGCAAAGGTAAGATTAGGTTCATAGTTTGTTTTGGTTCTGTAGTCTTCTGAAATGTTTATATGGTTTGGTGCTTTATTTTTGAAGTTTCTCAGTTAAATGTTATCAAATCTATCGATATAGAGCAAAGCCGGCGAGATGACCTGGAGGCCTTAGGCCACATGTTCATGTATTTCCTTCGCGGGAGTCTACCGTGGCAAGGACTAAAGGTATGCCAAGTACATGGAAGTGTTACAAAATCAGTTTTATTCGATGTAGGAGAACTTTTATCATAAAAAACAACACATCTGAGAGCTGACATAATTTCATGGCAACCCTGACATCATGGTCTGATAAACAGATCATTATCATTGTTTTATTTGCAGTTGATTATGAATGATTTCAGAATGTGCTGAAAATCGGTTTTGTATTTAAGTCCAAATTTAGTATTATTACAAGTGAGAGAATGTAAATATAAATACCTCAGTTATTGCTGTTTGCTATAACCAAATCGAAATAGGAAGATAATAACTAATAATCACTTTGTGTAATCCAGTAGGCTCTACAGTCAAGATTAAGGATTTGCTTTTAACTAGCCTGTATTGAGAGTTTTCATATAATTCTGATTAATGCTCAGAATGGATTTATATGTCTTTCCGTTTTCATTCTACTGAAGGCCGATACGTTGAAAGAACGATACCAGAAGATTGGAGACACAAAACGAAACACTCCCATCGAGGTCCTCTGTGAGAACTTTCCAGGTACACTGATTGTGCCTTGAATGAATTTATTAATGAGGCCGTAAAGCTTGAAAACAATGATCACACAGAAATTGGTTTGGTGATTTGCGAAACTTTTCAAAAATGTTATGAAGCGCCATCCTATTTAATAATTAGATTGTAGTACTCATTTTAAAAATTAAACCAATTTTTTTTATATGTATATTTGTTTTGTTCAGAGGAGATGGCCACCTACCTGCGATATGTGAGACGGTTGGACTTCTTTGAAAAGCCAGACTATGAATATCTGCGAACTCTGTTCACTGAACTGTTTGAGCGAAAAGGATACACCTTTGACTACACTTACGACTGGGTTGGCAGGCAAATAGTAAGTAATGCACATAAACTACTAAACAAATTGGTTTTTAAGTCGCTCAGCGATTCCTTTTTTTTTTTAGTAAGCTGCTTGACTGCACAGCATTTAACTGATGATTATTTACCTCAGCCCACACCAGTAGGTTCTGTCCATATAGACTCTGGAGCATCTGCTGTGACGAGAGAGAGCCATCCTCACAGAGACCGGCCCTCACAGCACCAACCAATTCGAAATCAGGTACACCCAGTTTTGTTTTGAGTAGTGGGCAAGTGTGTGTGTTTTGTCATGCTTTTTTTCAGTGAAAACCAGGGTTGCATTACATCTTGAAATGTATGAATGAGGTACACACATCCCCCTGCTTGCAAAGTTGTCCACAAAGCATTTTTCTCCCCAATAATTTGTCAAATATATGTTAAAACAGATTACTGGTTTTTAAACCATCATTGCCAATTATTTCTAAATTATTGTTTTGGTTAACTATCAACAAGTATTTTAGTTCAGAAATTTTAAAAGGATTCCTCTGATTGTCAGCAGCCCACAAGGATGAAGATAACTGAGATCTTGCTTTTAAATCATTCACATACATTTAAATAAGATTGTGAGGGAGAAATTATTTGATTTCCTACGAGATGGAACAGGTGAGAACATGTGCTCAGGTTGTCAGACTCTTACACATTTCATTTTGTGGTTTTAGAGCTATGGTGCTCCATATACGGTTTAGGTGAATAAGAACATTCAAACGTCTCTGCCAATCACTATTGTTAATTACTGTTCCAAAGAGTACTTGTCAAACAATTGGCTTGTTTTGTTAAAGTATTTAAAAGACCATGTTCAATAATTTGTTTAATTTGTGTGTTATTTAAAGCTTTAGTGCGTAACCTTTTGATATTAATGAAAATCAAAGCTACAAAGCTGATACAAAGCTAATTAAGACTATCAGCTCCACACAACTTTCTCTGTATCTGTAAGTATGTTCAGAAACTGGTGTCTTCCGGCAACTTTTGCGCGCAGAAACTCGAGTGAAGATAATTACCTAGTTTTTTTTAAATCCCCCTTGTCCTCCTTGGCAACTAGCAATTGCGTGGAGGAGGGGTGAGGGGGTGCATGATCAACAAAGGCATGTGACGTTGATGCGCGTACAGTTTTGTTGTCATTACTTAGAATTTCTCATGGGTGAGACAGAAACTACGCACTATAGCTTTAAATGTAAATAGAGCCCAACATTTATGATCTAAGAGCATACCTCCATTTGGCTTCAGGCTCATTAGTTTCTGGTTTGTGGCTGAAACTTTGTTTTGATTTTGATTCACTCTTTTATTTTATTATATATATTTTTTTCTTCTCTATTTTTCATGCTGCTTTGCATGGTACCTGGCCTCGCAAACCCAAATATCCATCTTTCCTAACACAATTATTCCATCACCACCCCCACCCTCTCCCATTGCACCCCCCACTCCTACTTCCCCTCCCATAACCGACGCCCCCAACTCCTGAGCAGACAGCGGTCTCAGATCGACGAGGAGCATGGGAGGTGCAACCCACACGCCAAGCAAACTCCTCCTATCTGACCTCCCACCTGGCAGCGGATAGGCACGGGGGCTCAGTGCAGGTATACACCCCTCACCTGGTCAACCGCAACCCCCACCCAATCTCTGTGGTGTCAGATCTGTCTCATAGGATCTAATCCAGAATAATAGCTAAAACTTAAAGTTAAAAAAAACAACTAAGGATTCTCAGGTGCATCATTTATATATTTAAACTTTTTTTTTTTAAGAAAGGTTTGGCATTTTGAAATGGTAATTCGGCATTTCAGAAATGTGGTTGCTATTTATAACTTTTTACTATTTTATACACTCTAAATCAGGCTTTCTAGGTCAGGCAGAAGATATCAAATTGCACTGTTGCTCTAAACATCTTTGTTATTCATCTCTAGAAAACCTAATGAAATTACAGCTCATAATTGATCCAAAAGAATGTTATATCCAGAATGTTATAGGTATTTCTGATTAGTAAAGCAAATGAACAATAGTAGATCCCAGGACACATTTGTTTTGTAATTAAACATTGTATGTGTGAGACAGATCTACAACCATGTACCTCTCCTACCCCTTTTACCCCTGGCTGGGAAATGTTATTTTTCTGCACCACCATATGCATGTCATCTGGTGCCACCCATCCCAGATGGTGAAAATATGATTTAGCTTTATAAACAGCAGCCCAGGTTGTGGTATTTTGATCTTAGGTCCTACAACTCCTCATGGCACTTGGACATCCCTTGCAAGATCAAGAAGCCTCTTGCATGGCAGGGTTGACCTGGCTTAGCCGGCTAAATGCATGCTCTTTAGTCATAAAGGGCCATTATGCCTAAAGGTACATTACATCCTGGTGTAATTTTGACCACTATATTACCCAGGATTGTCTCTGTCCGGGAATAAGCTCTGTTTGCATAGGCGTGTACAGTGTAGTCTTAACTAGATCTCTGGCTATTCTACTAAATGCCATTCACTGCTATTCATGTTAAAACGGTGTGGAGACTTGAAAGTTGCCAGACATCAGTAGGTATTTTACCCATGTAACAACTATTGTATGTTCGTTTCATATGTGGATTGTGTCTCCTGGTTGTTTTCCACTGACAGAAACATGTCTCTCCTGCACTGATTGGACTCTTAAGTGCAGGGTGTCGTTTTGAAATATATAGGAAGTGTTTCAGTTGGAAAGGTAATGGCCGTAAGATCAACAGAGGTAGCAAAGCTAATGCTAGCAAGCTTAGTTGTTACATTGTTGGCTTACAAAACACCATTACCTATAGGTTAGACTCTGTTGTTTAATTGTTATGTTATGCTATTTAAACTTTTTACGTACACAGTAGGATGAATATTGACCAAAGTCAAAGTTTATTTCTATAGAAGATTTACAAACAGTCACTACTGCCCCAAAGTGCTGTACAAATATAGATAACATAAAATAAACGCCACAAGTAACCGGAAAAACCCATTTAAAACAAAATATGCCAAAAACAATAAAAATAGACAACAGATAAAAACTTTGCTCAAATCAATAACAATAAAATGTCACAGCTCAGCTTATGTTAAAAGCCAGTGCAAAAAGATGAGTTTTTAAAAGTGATTTAAAACTCTCAACAGAGGAAGCTGCTCTAATGTTGAGAGGGAGAGAGTTCCAGAACTTAGGACCTGCCACTGAGAAAGCTCTGTCCCCTCTGGTTTTCAGTCTGGTTCTGGGACAGTCTAAAAGCAACTGGTCAGCAGACCTGAGTGTGCAAAATCAGCATATCAGATAAATATGATGGTGCCAGCCCATTAAGAGATTAAAAAACAAACAATAAGATCTTAAAATGGGTTCTAAAAATGACATGCAGCCAGTGGAGAGACGACAGTACAGGGGTGATGTGGTCACTGCGCCTTTTTCCTGTCAACATGCGTGCCATAGTACAATGAGTTACAGTAGTCCAGGCGATTTGTGATCAGGGCATTTACAACTGTTTCCAGTTGGCTATGGGGCAGGTAAGGCTTGACCTTCCCAAGAAGTCTGAGCTGAAAGAAGCTTGTTTTTACCACAGAGCTAATCTGTTTATCGAGTTTGAAAGAACTATCAATAAAAACTTCTTACAAATGGGCAGCAGTTTAAGAATATTAGACTAAGAGCACTGTCAAAACCAGAGACATCGGGCTCCCCATAAATGACAACTTCAGTTTTTTTGTCATTTAAGTTAAAAAAAAAAATTCAGTGACATCCAGTCTTTTCCTGGATTTCATGGATATTCCTGCCAACACAGTTGCTGTTACACACTGTTTCCCCATGAATTCTTTAATGAGTGGGGTGATTCAGAATATCTTTCAAGAAAAATAGCACAAATGTACTGTAATTTTCATTTACATCCCTTCATACCAAATCTATTTTTTTAAATATAAAATGACACAGAGTTGAACCCACAAACAGTGATGATCTACAGGACTTTTAATGGCTCACACGGAAGGTTAGAACACAGAATGTAGTAGCTCCAGCACTTCAGCAGACACGTAACTCATCTTCATCAGCACCTTGTCTCCTCCAAAACAGAGTTCTAATATATCTGTGCAAAGTAATGTAAAGAAACTTCAACAATCATGTTTTTAAATGTTATGTCTAGCAACTTCATCTCTAGAAGATGTATCTACACTGTTGCATTATGAATGGAATTGAATGATGTTAGGATTGCTGAGAATAACAAATATGAACACTGTATACACCTATGCATACAAAGCACATTTGTACAATAATTATAATGCAATTCTTCTACAGGTATATGCAATCAATAGCTTTCCTTTGTACAGTCGGTGTCTGTCTGTGGCAGTTTGTTTGGTGTCTTTTCATCTATGTCTATATGATTTTAATAAAGGTTTATATTTTTACAAAGTTTTCTTGCATACTGGCAAATGGGCTGGAATACAACGGTGTATTAAGGCCTCTGTTTTTATTAGGGAGCCGGGGAGGGGCAGAATATTCCGTGATTTGAAGTAATACAATTATGAGAGAGAATTTTTTATTTTTTTTTCATCTCTCCAAAGAACCACATTTCTTAATGATGACCTTGTCATAATTTATTGCAATCAGATTAAGTAACAGAAATACTAGTGATATTAGCCCAGAATCTCTAAATCATCATAAGCATTCTGACTTATTCTGAATTGGGCAATTTTGTGTAGATTTTGCTACCTTGCAGGCGCTTAAAAGAGTCCTTTTTAACGTAAATATCAACACTCTCGTTCTTTAGTGCCTTTATTACTGTAAGTCCTTTCCTTTTTTAAAGCCATTTGAAGGGATCAGGTATCTGTTTGATCTGAAACATTAAATGTGATCTGTCCAAAGTCCCAGACAACAACTTTCCTCCGTGGAAAACTATCTTAAGGATTCCCAAACTGTCATGACGGGGAGAGCTCCTTTTGATGAATGTGATAAGCCATGATCAGCCTCTAATGCACCTTTTTTTTTTTTTCTTCTGATCCCACCTTGTGCGCCTGTGTGTCACACTTGAACTAAGAAAGCCTGGCCACAAAATTACCACAGTGTGTTTGGCACACTCCCCACACTGTGCAGGGCGCACCTGATCTAGCTTTTCTGCTGGTTAATAGTTACATACCATACCATAACACCTGAAAGTTTCCGGAACTACAACTCAACGGACAGATAAGGATATCCCTGGTTACATCTTCTCAAAATATAACCCCCTTCCCCTGGCTCCATAATTATTTTTTTTTTCCTGCAATTACTAATATGCTGTCAGACTGGAAAAGTAAATTTTAAAAACCATTAAAATAATTTAGATTATGGACAAGCGGTCCAATTTGCTCCCTGCAGATATACACAACTGGTCAAAGGTTTGGGGTCACTTAGAACTTTTCATTGCACTCCATTATAGACCAAATACCAGCTGAGATCATTGCATTGTTTTTTTAACCAGGGCAGCAGTTTTCAGATTACATTATGTGCTGACATAATTGCAAAAGAGTTCTCCAATGTTTTCTCAGTAAGATATATATATATATATATATATATTTTTTTTTACTATATCGGATTAGTAAACTGAATGTGCCTTTGGAACATTGGATGAATGGTTGCTGATAATGGGCGATGTAGATATTGCATTAAAGATCAGCCACCCACTCAGATCAGCTGGTATTCTGTCTATAATGGAGTGGAATGGACATTTTTAAGTGACCCCATCTTTTGATGGGTAGTGTATAAATACAAAGTTTTAAACCTATTGTAAATGAAAGCTTTGATAATTACACCTTTCAAACAGAAATGAGCTTGAAGTTCACATAAATAAATCAGATTTGTTGAAATTATTGTCACCTATGGTCGCTGGCAAGAATTTGAAGAGCTGGGTGGGCAAATATGAAAATTTTGCAGTCTACTGATATCCAACTGCATAATTTGTATGGTCCTCTACCCATTTGTTGTTGCCCATTGGGACTAACTTTCAAGTTTTTGAAGTTTTCCTTAAAAAACGGGGACACAGACGATCAGAGTTGCTATGGATACAAAATGGAAGCAAGAGAGAGGGTTAATAAGACAGATTTTCTTATGCTTTTTTGTTATGGATGTGTTCTTCTTTGCTGCTGTATTCCATAGAGAAGTCAACAAAAGTGAAGTGAATTGGTAAAGAATCATTTATGCTTAAGATTTAGAGAAACTCTCTAGGAGGAAGATTATTTTACTTTGATTCTTGCCTGCCTTAACTGTTTTTGAAGTTAACACCCCAGTCTGTGCCACAGGTGGTCAGCTCAACCAACGGGGAGCTGAATGCAGACGACCCACTGGCCGTCCATTCCACGCAGCCCACTACAGCTCAGGCAGAGGTGGAAGTGGTCGACGAGGCCAAGTATGTGTCATACACCTACTACACCTCTCCTCCATGTCCATTTGTTGCTTTCTCTCCTTCCCTCTCTTCCTTTTTACCTCTCTGTCTCTCTCACGCCACTTTTTGCTATGCTGTTGAATTGTGACATCCCTCAGCTATCCTCCTACTACTGCCCCAATTCAACCGGAAGAAAGAAAGCCCATGTATGCTAACTTCTCAGTCTGAGTTAATTCAGCTTCTCATACATGTAGCCTGCCTAAGCAGTCGACCCCAAACACAGCCACACTGGCAACAACTGAGGATGTTAATACATCTTGTAGCAACCTGACCATCTTAAAGAAATGCTCCACTGTTGATCATTATGTCTTTAACAGAACCAGTAAGGATCAATTTCTCACATCACAATCACATGTACAAAATTATTTACATTATTTCATCGTATCAGTCACACCCTTCTCTCCCTGAGAGGAAAACATGGGTGGAAAAAAAACATGGAAACCCGGGGTATCAGCATTGGTTTTATTCACTTTATCTTAAAGCTGGTAGCACCAGCTAAACAGCTACTGGTGTTCGTCTTCAGCACCAGCAGCTGGAACGATGCCATGCTGCATGGATGGCCACCCACTGTGCTAAAACTGAATGTTGAGAGATTTAGCTGACTGAAACGAGCTGAGAAGAGCTCTTCGGAGGCAAAAAAATATACTGTATATTAATGGAGAAAATAAGTGCCTAGCTGTTGAAAATAGAAGCCGTTGCATATTACAGGTAAGATTGAGGCCGATTTAGTTTGATAATAGTACAAAAGTTCCAAGTCTCTAAAGACATCCATACTCATGTTAAGCCAATGAGTGTATTCTAAGACTCGGCTTTGAGCGAGGGAGGAGACCCCTCTGGTCTGGTCTGCGTCTGCTCAGTTACCAAGCAGAACCTCAATAGTGCAGGTCAGCACAGTTATTCCCTGTTGTGAGGCTGTGGTGGAAACATTTATGATTATGGCTATACCGGGCCCGTTGAAATACTCTGTCGAAAATTAATAGATGGGTTGTGTGCATTCTGGTGAGCAGATAAATGGCTTTTGCCCCTGTAAATACTGGGTGTGAAATAATGCACAAATTGGTACACAAACAATCAAAACCGGGGAAATTGTAGTGGTTCTACCAAATGTTTGTGTTTTTGGAGGTTTCCCAAAAAAATACTGATTTTAAATTGAAAGTCAGTGCTGAATATGTGGTCTGTTGAGAAGGTAATGGGCCAGCTGATTATTTAAAATGAAGGGGCCATTATTCCAGGAGCAAGACATAAAAAAAAGGTATATGAATGTTGTGAGCTGTATGTTTTGGGTTATGTTTAAAACAAAATAAACTGTTAATCATGATAAAGGTAAAATAAAAAAGGTAAAATGAACTCCATTTTTCCTCCCAAAGTAGATTTCACTCTGTAGCATTGTAATACATGGTTATGTTTATTGCACAATATATCCAAATACTACTTGTGTATGTTTACATTAAAAAAAATGTATCAATGTACAGTGTTTGTACTTCAGTCCCAACCTCATCAGAGTCCATCAAAGACACTGTGTAAAAATAAATAATAATAAATTCCCTTCTGGGATTCTAATGGATCTCCCAGAGGTTTTCCTTTAATCTGCTCTCCTTTCTATTTCTGCCCAGATGACAGGCCTTCCTCCTGTTGTCTCCACTCACACAATTGATACACTGATTGGCGTGTTTATTGCCAGTCTCTTTGATACCTCGTCAGACAAGTTGATGTTTGGTACAAAGACATGAACTAATGAATTTAAATCATGCGTCTTATGCAATTTAATTAATGTTTTGTCTTCTTTAGGGAATAGTAGTTACCCATGGTGAATTAATGCTACGTGCTCTTTCATCTTTTTAATCATCATTCATAGACTGATGAAATTGGCCTCTGATTGTCAAACTATAACACAAATTTCAGTCTGTGCAGGATCAGTTAAACTTACTCTGAATTTTGGTTCAGTCTAAAGTTATTAAAATCCTATTATACGTTTATGCTTCTTTATACCTTTTTAAATTAGAGGTGAGCCATATATTGGTCCCAATAATAGTGGTATATAAAGTCCTTTTAAACAAAAAGACAATAACAAAAAAATAAAGTGTTGTTGTTGTAGAGCGCTCTCTGGTGGACAAATGATTCAAGGCCAACACTCATAACATGGTTGAAGGGTGTTTTGTCTCTTTGTATTTTTATTTTTTAAATATTCATTTATGGGCCGTTATAATGCCAATACCAATATTTGGTCTGGCTCTGGTTGCCATTTCCTCTGTTAAAGATCTCCATTTCCTCCACCTTCTCCCCTTTTAATCAGCTGCATGAGCTCTGTATGAGCACAAATACGGATTGTAAAACGATTTTATTGTCTGATCAAAACTCAATCCATGGCAACATTTTTATTTTGATGGTTGTGATGCTACAGTTACTTCCTGTTTACCTAGATGATTGCTTTTAATTGGACAGCCCTGCATATGTTAAGCAAGTGATTTGAAGTCTTTACTAGCTACAATTTTCAAGTTGTAATGGTGATTCCAGTATGAGTAAATCAGTACTTTAAAAAGTAGTTACTAACAACTTTAAAAGGACTTATTACAGAATAGTAGTGATGTATTTATTCCGAGTAGTTGGGTCAACTCTATCTTGCACTTACTTCCATCGTTGTCCAACAACCTTTAGTAAGATGGAAATGGGCATTCGATGTCTGACATTAGGAAACATTAGAAACTAGGCAGTTAAATCATATGAGCTATTGGTTTTTATTTGATTCAGCAAGCAGAAAAGAATATATTTTTTTAAAAGATTGTTAAATGCACATTCTTATTGCAAATGTAGCATACATTACACAGCATATTTTGATACTGTAACATCTTCATAGCCAGGGATTCTGCAATAAATAATTAACCCACCTTTCATTCTAAATGGGCTCCTGGACTCTGCTAACACAGGAAAAATAGCTGCATAGTAGTTGTTCGGTAACCTTCTCTCCTCTAACCTCAAACGTTCCCTATCTGTGTCCACCAGTGTCCTGATGGTGTGCATGTTTGTGTGGCATGTGCCCAGTCCCATCATCTTAGTCTTGCTGTATTAATCTATCTTTCTTTTCTCTTTACACTGTTTCCTCTCTCTTCTGTAGCTGCGTGAAAATGCTCAACCTGTGGTGAGTCCCTCTCTGCTCGTCCACATCAGACTCATGGGACAGGGAGTGGACCAGCCTAGGCTGGGGCTTAGTCGCTATTTACACATTTTAAGTAGACTCTCACTGGTACAAAAGTACCTTATACCCCTGAGAACATTGTCTACTATGTGTAGTATCAAGCCTCTGCCCTTTTCTACTTTTTTGTCACCACTGCCCGATGTTGTTCAGTGACAGATGAGTAAAGAATGCTGTAGTGCTGCCATGTGAGCAGACATACTAACTTAAAACTTGATTTCACATCAGTGCAAAAGGAATATACAAGTACTTTATTATAAGTTAACTAAATCATCTTGTATGTACCCCTGTAACATTTGTAAGAAATCAGCAGGGCCTGACAGAATCTGTAAAAAGCAGGTTTTCCACAGATTAAAAAAACAACAGAATTTTAACACATCTCCACCCCAAGAAAAAACATGTCCGCCAGTCAGAGATCACTCTTTCAGCAGCACATTTGGCTTCAGTTTAAAGGTCTCTTAACTCTTGTTGCATGGTGCACCATTATTTGTTATTAATGAATCTAATCTAAGAGTACCCAGTCACTGTCCTATGTCTTGATCCCCAGCTTTTTTTCTTGTCTTCGTATGTTCTATTGACCATTTAGGCTCACCCTGTCTTGTGCTTTATGTGCACTGCTCCATTTGTTTTGCATAGGAGAAATATTGCTTTCAGAGTCACTGTTTGTAGTTGAGTCCCCTCTGCCATTTTTTTGTTGGAGGTGCAAAACCATGCAAAAACTTGGTGGATGACAATGCATCCATCTTGTATCCTATTAATCAAATCTTTTGCCAGCTGCAGTTCACACTATTAGGATCCCAAAAACATGAATCTGCTCAGATTTGAAAGTTTGATTTGAAATTCAACATACCAATTTTTATTTTTGCTTTTTATTTTTTTGCTTCATTTGAAGCCTCCCTCATCTACGTATTGGTCTAATGTCTGTCTCTGTCCTCAGGTGCTGCTGTTTCTTCAAGCGAAAACGGAAGAAGAACACGCCAAGGCACAAATGATCATCCACCACCGGCTTGAAACGCTCCAAGGTCCGGCTCAGTTGATTGTGATATCAGAAGTCAATAAGGTCTCATTCCGAATTAAAGAGGGAGACAACTGAAATATCTTGATTGAAATGCTCTCTGGAGGGACCCGTTAAAATGGTTTGTAGAGATGTACAAGACACTTGTGTCTTTTGATGGGAGTCCCTTTTCATGTTTTCTTCTTCTTTTTTTTACCTCCTCCAAGTTGGAATGTTTTGCAGGCCAGTCGCCCAAATGGAAAACTTTTTGTTGTAATTCTGCAAAGGATACATGTTTTGTTTTTGTTTTCCCTACCTGAGACACCCAGCATTAATATTTTTCTCTCCTTGTTTTTGACTTTTTTCTCCCGTTTCCCTTCTGTGGTATTGCAAAGGAGAAGACAGATCTTCCTGTGGAATTTTGCCACCTTCAGCCTGTTGCATACTATGATTTCTTTGTTTGACTCACAAAATCATGTTTTAATTTCCCCTCTGTCAAGTCCCAGTTCAAAGTGGTTTGCCCGACACGAAGCCATTTTGGTCATTCCTGACATGGGACTGAATGTAAATCTGAACACACGGGAAGCCAAGAGTGTAACTGCCTATCTTCGGGCACAAAGAGCATCAGTCTGCCATTTGGCCCCTGCACTTTTTTCCTCCAAAGAGGTCAACCCTGGCACTGGGACCCGGGCCTGAGAGACCAGAAGACCAGAGACACCTCCTCCACTGTGTTCTCTCAGGATGATTTCTGCTCACGCTGCTTGGTTAAAGCACTCCCCTTAACCACGCCGCTGTTAAAACACACTACATTCTCTTTTGACTCACATGCAGTTTTGCTCATGTTGGCTTTGTGATAATGAACAGCAACCTGACACTTGGGGCTGAAAAACTATATGCTATTTATGCTATTTATCTCTTGGTTGCCACCAGTTTTCTTACTAGTTCTAAAACATACACACTGAATGTATGGACAGAAACGTAAATGACTTTGGAGCATTTATATAATCTGTCATGCGCATGGGAAGGAAATTGCAGTTAAGGAGTTATGGCCAATGTTTAAAAAAGAAAAAGAGAACAAAGTGAGACCCAAACACAGATGAGAGGAAGGGAGGGTCTTACATGTTCTTGATCTTAATAATGTGATGGTTAATAATGGTCTCTACACCAGTAGACACTGGGGAATGTTGCTTTGCAGTGACTAGAGAAACTGGCGTGATGTGCTTTGGAAATTAAATCACAGCCTCTCAACGCTACTGTCCAATGCCTTAACCCCGACCAGTCGACCACCACATCACATCACCAGTTGGATAAAGAAGTTGGCAGCATGATGGTTGTGAGGTTTGTAGTGCAAATTTTGAGATCACCTGTATAATAAAGCCCAAAATTGAAAAATGGACTGTTCCCCAGCTAGTATCAGAGCAGTTATTGAGTTCCACACTGAGGATGTATTCCCAAGAGGAGAGTAATGCCAAATTGAAGGTTTGGTGTAATAATCTGTAAAGGTGTTAAGAAGTCCCTGCCCCTGCCCCTGCGTGTCCAGTTTGAAGACCCCTGTGCTGCAAAGCATTGTTTTAATTTGGACAACTCTGCTAAACCCCCGGCCCCTCTCCTCAACGCCTAGAGAGAAAACCCAACGTTGGTGTGAGCGAGGGCGGATAAGTGAACATGTCCATACCATTTTTTTTTTCTTCTTTTTTTCTTTAGTGTCATGGAGGACTGCCTTGAAACAATATCCTCGAAATGTCACCTTGCCTATCCTCCGAACAGAGAGTGAATTAACGTACATAGGTGTTTTATTTTTTTATTTTATATCTTGCTAATGTGAATTTTCTGAATGCATTTTTTTGTTTTTCCATTCCAAATAGCCATGGTTTTATGGGGAAAGAGGGTAACAAAAAACAAAAGACCATGACTGCACTACATTTGTTGACCCCGGCTTTCCCTGACAAGACCCTGCCTTCTTAATACTGTACTTCAAACATGCTTATTACTTTAATTGTAGCTGCCTCATGTGCTAGGCCTTCCCTATAGGGTGCAGGGAATACACTTTAAATTTAATTTCTTTTTTTGTGCCATGACACCCTCCTCCTTTGCTCTCTGCGTGCACACACACACACACACACACACACACACACACACACACACACACACACACACACACACACACACACACACACACACACACACACACACACACACACACACACACACACACACACACTCACACACACTCACACTCATCACAGATGAATCAACTCTCGGCAGAGTGTTATATTTGGTGTTTTGTGGAGCTGCTCCATCATCTTTAGAAATACAATGTTGTAGACTTTCTCAATGAATCCATATGTAAACCTGCTTGTGGCGTGTATTTACACTGTATAGCTTTTGGTTTATTCTCACCCCTGACATGTCGGTTACTCCGGGGTCTAAGTTATTGTGTTATTGAAAGTACTTGAATATGAAAATCTACGGGACCTTTTTAGTTTGTTTTTATGTTCTTGGTCATTATCACAGTAATTCCACAAAGGATTTGAGGGGAATGGTGGGAAAACAGGCTATTTGAATGACAGGTATTCATTTCCTTGAGATGTCTTAGTGCCTCTTGAGTGTGTTTGACAGGAGTGAGACTCACCTGGGGAGTCCTGTGCTAGCAGGTGTAAATGCTCGCATGAGGGTTGAGTTGATGTTTTCACCCAGAGGAGCTGCCGTTTAGATGTTGGTGTGCAGGTAAAAATCACTTTTCAGTCTCTGTGAAGCATTCACCGCAATGTATCTGTTGTCGATGAAACCCTTCATTAACATCTGCTGCCTGTGATTTCCCCCCCCCCCCAAAAAAAAGCATTAGCGACGCCCCGGCTGTTTCATTTCAGCTACCTGAGAAATGTTGAAAGTATTTCTGGGTAATGCGATGGATATCCAGACTATATAGCCTTCAACGTTCTCCCTGAATTCCCCGAGTGCCATTCCTGAAACTACTGCTAGCCCATGCCTTTTAACTGTGCCAGGAAAATATGAAGTTGAATGTTTTTTTTGACCATCGCATTCCACCTTGTGTCCTTGACGTTACCACTGTCATTTTGAAAAATTGCCGCGCAACGTGGCTCAATTCAGTACCAGGAAGTGTTGTTTGAGTTGGTAAAGATTGTCAGGAAAAATGTTTTATGTGTCGCTTCTGTTGGTTTCTTTCCGTTAATGTTGAAACCAACACCATTTTATCGACAGAGTTTATGATTTCAGAGTTGGATCTTTGCAAACTGCTTCTTCCTTAAACTGGGACGCCTAACTCTTTAGCTCCCGACTCAAATGGTAGATATAGATATATTGCTCTAATGTATTTACTTTTGACTATCTGGGCCTCATACAGAGCGATATAGGAGTACTCTGTATGATTTGTATCTGCATGGCTTATCTGGAGACGACAGTGAGGGATCTCTCTCTCTCTCTCCAGGGAATTTCTCCCCTGTAGAGCTCATATACTGTTGGGTCAGTGAGACGTTATGGCTTCCAGTCATCATGTAAAACAAAAAACTTTTTCATGTCTTCTCACAGCACATTCCATTTCAGTTCCCATTAGTTCTGATATACTTCACTTCAGTCAGACTTGTGTTTTATGCGTGTAAGTCACGTTCCTGTGTGTAAAAGCTGTGTAAATCAAAGCAAAGGACAGTTAAAGTGTGAATGAATGGCTTCGGTCTTTATGGGTTCTCTGGCACTTTTTCCTTGTTGCTGTACTGTAGAATTGTCTTGGATTTACTGTAAATTTTTCTTTGAGGGAGAGGTTTTAGGGTGGCATTTACTGCAATATCGTGATGATTATTTGAAAATTGTAAATTGTACAGAGTTCACAATTACACTCTTTCTTCTTTCTGTTGGGATATAAAATATGTATTCTTTGATTTTTGTTTTCTTAGACTGTGGAAAATCCAATTGTACAGAGTAAAGAGTTTATCCTCCCCTCGGCATTGATTTTTTTTTTTTTGTCTTTTTCAGAGCTATTATTAAGAGAAAGCTTAAAACTGTAAATAAACATTGTGTTGAAATATGAATGTCACCTCAAAAATGTATTTGAATGAGTTAGTCAAGGGCTTCAAGAATGAAGGACCCAAATTTCTTATGGTTTCATATTTTTAATTTACAGAAAGATAAAGGTCCTTTTTATCTGAGATACCTATTTTTTTTCTCCTTGGATTCATACAATACCATGTGTCACATGAACCTTATAAAATCACTTTTTATTCCCTCCACACCTAAAGGGAAACTCCAGTTTGCACCCTTTTTTATGTACAATAAATGATCGCTCCACCTTGTGTGAATGTCTTTTTTTTTTTTTTTTTTCAGATATTTGTATTAATTACTTCAGATACTGATTCCGACTTTAATTAAATTGCAACTATACACAGTTGATGAATCCAGCTTGTTTAAGCTAATTTCAGTTTAGATTCATATTTTCTTCATGGATGCTCAGTGCCTGTGTCAGGGTTTCAGTCTGACCCTTTGGGATTTTTTAGATAATTTCAGAGTGAATGAAAGATCTGAATCAATTGTTTGAGTGCAGTATTTACACTTAAGAGAGGAGGGCAATTTGGTATGGAGCTAGAATAGTAACAGTACCCTGTGGTATTGAAAATAAAATTTGGCATCAATACAACAAACATTGGCACTGTAAAATGTTGAACTGATATATAAAACACAAACATCAAAAAGTAATCTCACAATCCCATTATATTATTTCACTTTGACATTTGTATTATGATGTCTGTCTTTTTTTTTTTTTTTTTTTAAGTTTTTTTTTTTTTTTTTTACGCCGTCAAGATTTTTATAATGTCACTGGTTTTCATTTTCAACTCTCTTCACTGTTTTGTTGTCGGGGGAGGGACAAAGAGGGCGTGGTTTACAGGTTATTTACATAGGCTACTAGCGAGACCCAGCACCTCCACAGGAATCTTCACAGATGTGTTAAAACCACATATCTGCTATATCTTCTTCAAATTCACCTTTCAAGTACGTCTGTTTGTCTCTGCCTTTTTCACATAGAAGCAGGCTGGTTAACTTTCAGTGTAGGCCTTAGCTGGGCTGTTAGCAGACAGAGGTTAGTACTGTTCTCGTAATTCAGAATACGTCAGCTAACTTGTGGCTAATTGTAGCTAAATCTCCCGCCGGGGATGTCAATCTATCTTTTATAATCTAGTATTTATAATAGCAGTAAATCTGAGAAAACACATTTAAGGCAGTTTGTCAGTGAACACGTTCTGCCTGTTAGTGAGTGTAATTTGCCTAAAATCCTGTCAGTCAGCAGTTATACTTGTGATTGGAGGAGAGTTATGGGGGAGGGGCGTTAAGGTTCCGTGACAGTGAGTGTTAGCGGCAGTTAGAGAGCGCGGAGCTCGTTTTCTTACATCCACGAAGGAGCTAATGAGCGAGTCAAGGCTTGTGCACCAGCTATAACACTGGCTTTAGGAGTCCTAAAGGACAGGAATTACTGTTATTATAAATACTAGATTATAGAAGATAGATTGACACCCTCTTTGTCCCTCCCTTCAGGCCCCTCCCTTCGCCAAAACAGTGACAGAAAGTTAAAAACTTAAAACCAGTGACATAGTAAAAATCTCAATGTTACTGAAAAGACACAGACATCAAGAAAAAATGTAGATTGACATTGAAAAACATATGATGCAAACAAATGTCAAAGTGAAATAATATAGGATTGTGAGATTATTAATTTTTGATTTTCAATACCACAGGTTACTGTCACTGTTCTAGATCCATACTTTGGCAGGGTTTGCAGGATAACCTGATTTTTCTCTCTCCACTTTAATTACAAATTTCACAACATAACACATTATCATATCATAAAATCACTGGGCTTTGATGGGATTCCCCCTGAATTTTATGTAACTTTTTGGAAACAGTTGGGCCTTTTCCTCTTGACATGGTTAACTTCTCTTTTGAAAAGTTTGAATTCTCAAGGGATGTTAACACAGCCTTCATTTTCTTACTCTTGAAAAAGGATAAGGATCCTACAGAGTGTTCCAGCCATTGGCCTCAGAGCCTGTTTAACCCTGACATGAAAATCTTTTCAAATCTAACCCATCGTCTGGGTTCTTATATGACAAAATTAGTGAACTCTGACCAAACAGGATTCATAAAAATGAGACTGGCAGCAGGTAATGTTAATGTTCTCCACATTGTTGATGCGGCAGAAGACAGTAAGATCCCAATGTCACGTCTTTCTCTTGACGCAATGAAAGCCTTTGGGAAAACTTTCACTGGTCTGATCAAAGCTTTGTATTCTAATCCCTCAGCCCGAGTCTTATCCGGATGCACCTTCTCTTTATTTCCAGTTTCTACAGTCCCTGACATAGACCGTAACGGTCTATGGTCCCTGACAAAAGTCTTGTCGCTTGTGTACAAATTGACCTGAGGTGCAGCTGAAATATATTTCTATTTATTATGATTTATTTACAAGAAATGGCTCATTTTAATCCCAACAGCTTTTGTAATAATGTTTGTTAGATCCAATTTAATATCTTGTATGACTTCCATGAGCTTAAGGTCTGCATCCATGCGGTTTGGCAAGGATTCATACAATGTATTGATGAAGTCATCAGAATGCTAGGAAAGCAGTCTTGCATGCCTCCCAGAGTTCATCATATTCTTTGTTTGGTCTTCCATGCTTCCTCTTTCATCCTACCCCACATATGCTCAATGATGTTCATGTCTGGTGACTGGGCCGGCCAATCCTGGAGCATCTTGATTCTTCTTCGCCTTGAGAACTTTGAAGTGGAGATGGAAGTATGCAATGGGAGCACCATCCTGCTGGAGAATTTGGCCTCTTTATGGTTGGGAATATAAGAGGTAGCTAATGTTTTGGTATTTGAGACTATTGATGTTGCCTTCCACCCTGCAGATCTCTCGCACACCCCCATACTGATGTTACCCCAAACTATGATTTTTCCGCCACCAAACTTCACTGTTTTCTGGGTGAATCTTGGATCCATGCGGCTCCAGTAGGTCTCCTGCAAATTTGCGGCAACTGTGGTGTAATTCAATAGAAGATTCATCGAAAAATCCACTTTCTTCCACTTCTCCAGCATCCATCCTTTTAGCAGGCTGTGGGCCTTGGCAATGCCACACGGTTTTTCCATTGTCTTTTGTTTAGTGCTGGCTTCTGGGCACTGATTCGACCATGGGGTAATTTCGAGACAGAATCCGACAAACCGTTCTGGTTGACACAGTGACTTTCAGGACCAGTCTGGTGGAGTTCTGCTGCAGTAGAAAATGGGCTGGCCTTGGATTTTCGAGCCCACAAACGGTCCTCTCGAGGTTGTCTTGCGGGGTCTGCCGACCTGGGCTTGTCAAAAACGTCTCCAGTGTCTTCAAATGTTTTTTTAATCCCTGTACTTGACGCTGAGCCACATTGAAGGTGTCTGCCACTCAGCAGTGGATCTGGTCTTCACCTCTTGTAATCAAAACTTTAGTCTCAGGGTGAATCTTAGGCATTTGCAGATGTCTATTTGCAGTTGACGTGAAGGTCTAGTGTACTGGGTTTGTTTTTTATACACACCTGAGACCTATTGTCCATTATTAGTCACAGGTGAAGCTCATATGACAAGGCGACAACACTTATGTCTTTGCAAAAATTGACTCATGGGCTTTACCAAGCTGTGAATATTAGAATACTTTTTGACAGTTTCTTTTTCCACTG
>NC_045733.1:19274624-19285579 GCF_008692095.1 Etheostoma spectabile
AAAAGCTAACAACCTCCCAAAGATGTTCAATGCACTGAAATAAATTAGTTTCACTAAAACAGATTATATTTAAACGACGAAAGGTCAATTTTGGCAAGACAAAGTTGTTGCCTATTCAGAAATTAAACAAATTTACTGCAAATACTAAAATATGTCAGCAAATTAAATAGCGGTGCTGTGAGATCCAAATTAATATCTTGTATGACTTCCATGAGCTTGAAGGTCTGCATCATGCGGTTTGGCAAGGATTCATACAATGTATTGATGAAGTCATCAGGAATAGCTAGGAAAGCAGTCTTGCATGCCTCCCAGAGTTCATCAATATTCTTTGTTTGGTCTTCCTGCTTCTCTTTCTCCTACCCCACATATGCTCAATGATGTTCATGTCTGGTGACTGGGCCGGCCAATCCTGGAGCATCTTGATCTCTTCGCCTTGAGGAACTTTGAAGTGGAGATGGAAGTATGCAATGGCGAGCACATCTGCTGGGAATTTGGCCTCTTTTATGGTTGGGAATATAAGAGGTAGCTAAGATTTCTTGGTATTTGAGACTATTGATGTTGCCTTCCACCCTGCAGATCTCTCGCACACCCCCATACTGGATGTTACCCCAGACTATGATTTTTCCGCCACCAAACTTCACTGTTTTCTGGGTGAATCTTGGATCCATGCGGGCTCCAGTAGGTCTCCTGCAATATTTGCGGCAACTGTGGTGTAATTCAATAGAAGATATCATCGAAAAATCCACTTTCTTCCACTTCTCCAGCATCCATCCTTTTAGCAGGCTGTGGGCCTTGGCAAATGCCACACGGTTTTCCATTGTCTTTTGTTTAGTGCTGGTTCTGGGCACTGATTCGACCATGGAGGTAATTTCGAGACAGAATCCGACAAACCGTTTCTGGGACACAGTGACTTTCAGGGACCAGGTCTGGTGAGTTCTGCTGCGTAGAAAATGGGCTGGCCTTGGATTTCGAGCCAACAAACGGTCCTCTCGAGCAGTTGTCTTGCGGGGTCTGCCTGACCTGGCTTGTCAAAAGGTCTCCAGTGTCTTCAAATGTTTTTTTAATCCTCTGTACTTGACGCTGAGACACATTGAAGGTGTCTGCCACTCAGAGTGGATCTGGTCTTCAGCCTCTTGATAATCAAACTTTAGTCTCAGGGTGAATCTTAGCATTTGCAGATGTCTAGTTGCAGTTGACGTGAAGGTCTAGTGTACTGGGTTGTTTTTTATACACACCTGAGACCTAATTGATCCATTATTAGTCAAGGTGAAGCTCATATGACAAGGCGACAACACTTATGTCTTTGCAAAAATTGACTCATGGGCTTTACCAAGCTGGAATATTAGAAACTTTTTGACAGTTTCTTTTTTCCACTGAAACATTATTACAAAAGCTGTTGGGATTAAAATGAGCCATTTTGTAAATAAATATAATAATGAAATATATTTCAGCTGCACCTCAGGTCAATTTGTACACAAGCGCAAGACTTTTGTCAGGACCATGACCGTTACGGTCTATGTCAGGGACTGTAGAAACTGGAAATAAAGAGAAGGTGCATCCGGATAAGACTCGGGCTGAGGGATTAGAATACAAAGCTTTGATCAGACCAGTGAAAGTTTTCCAAAGGCTTTCATTGCGTCAAGAGAAAGACGTGACATTGGGATCTTACTGTCTTCTGCCGCATCAACAATGTGGAGAACATTAACATTACCTGCTGCCAGTCTCATTTTTATGAATCCGTTTGGTCAGAGTTCACTAATTTTGTCATATAAGAACCCAGACGATGGGTTAGATTTGAAAAGATTTTCATGTCAGGGTTAAACAGGCTCTGGGCCAATGGCTGGAACACTCTGTAGGATCCTTATCCTTTTCAAGAGTAGAAAATGAAGGCTGTGTTAACATCCCTTGAGAATTCAAACTTTTCAAAAGAGAAGTTAACCATGTCAGAGGAAAGGCCCAACTGTTTCCAAAAAGTTACATAAAATTCAGGGGGAATCCCATCAAAGCCCAGTGATTTATGATATGATAATGTGTTATTTGTGAAATTTGTAATTAAAGTGGAGAGAGAAAATCAGGTTATCCTGCAAACCCTGCCAAGTATGGATCTAGAACAGTGACAGTAACCTGGGTATTGAAAATCAAAAATTAATAATCTCACAATCCTATATATTTCACTTTGACATTTGTTGCATCATATTTTTCAATGTCAATCTACATTTTTTCTTGATGTCTGTGTCTTTTCAGTAACATTGAGATTTTTACTATGTCACTGGTTTTAAGTTTTTTAACTTTCTGTCACTGTTTTGGCGAAGGGAGGGCCTGAAGGAGGGACAAAGAGGGTGTCCATCTATCTTCTATACATAGTATTTATAATAACAGAATTCCTGTCCTTTAGGATCCTAAAGCCAGTGTTATAGCTGGTGCACAAGCCTTGACTCGCTCATTAGCTCCTTCGGATGTAAGAAAACGAGCTCCGCGCTCTCTAACTGCCGCTAACACTCACTGTCACGGAACCTTAACAGCCCCTCCCCCTAACTCTCCTCCATCAAAGTATAACTGCTGACTGACAGATTTTAGGCAAATTACACTCACTAACAGCAGAACGTGTTCACTGACAAACTGCCTTAAATGTGTTCCCTCAGATTTACTGCTATATAAATACTAGATTATAAAGATAGATTGACATCCCCGGCGGGAGATTTAGCTACAATTAGCCACAAGTTAGCTGACGTATTCTGATTCGAGAACAGTACTAACCTCTGTCTGCTAACGCCCAGCTAAGGCCTACACTGAAAGTTAACCAGCCTGCTTCTATGTGAAAAGGCAGACAACAACAGACGTACTTGAAAGGTGAATTTGAAGAGATATAGCAGATATGGTGGTTTTAACACATCTGTGAAGATTCTGTGGAGGTGCTGGGTCTCGCTGTAGCCTATGTAAATAACCTGTAAACCACGCCCTCTTTGTCCCTCCCCCGACAACAAAACAGTGACAGAGAGTTGAAACTGAAAACCATGACATTATAAAATCTTGACGGCGTAAAAAAAAAAAAACACTTAAAAAAAAAAAAAAAAAAAACAGAACAATAATACAAATGTCAAGTGAAATAATATAATGGATTGTGAGATTACTTTTTGATGTTTGTGTTTTATATATCATGTCAACATTTTACAGTGCCAATGTTTGTGTATTGATGCCAAATTTATTTTCAATACCACCAGGGTACTGTACTTTCTACGATCCATACCAAATTGCCCTCCTCTCTTAAGTGTAAATACTGCACTCAAACAATTGATTCAGAGTCTTTCATTCACTCTGAAATATCTAAAAAATCCCAAAGGGTCAGACTGAAACCCGACACAGGCACTGAGCATCCTGAAGAAAATATGAATCTAAACTGAAATTAGCTTAAACAAGCTGGATTATCAACTGTGTATAGTTGCAATTAATAAAGTCGGATAACAGTATCTGAAGTAATTAATACAAATATCTAAAAAAAAAAAAAAAAAAAAAAGACATTCACACACGGTGGAGCGATCATTTATTGTACATAAAAAAGGGTGCAAACTGGAGTTTCCCTTTAGGTGTGGAGGGAATAAAAAGTGATTTATAAGGTTCATGTGACACATGGTATTGTATGAATCCAAGGAGAAAAAAATAGGTATCTCAATAAAAAGGACCTTTATCTTTGTAAATTAAAATATGAAACCATAAGAAATTGGGTCCTTCATTCTTGAAGCCCTTGACTAACTCATCAAATACATTTTTGAGGTGACATTCATATTTCAACACATGTTTATTTACAGTTTTAAGCTTTCTCTTAATAATAGCTCTGAAAAAGAACAAAAAAAAAAAATCAATGCGAGGGGAGGTAAACTCTTTACTCTGTACAATTGGATTTTCACAGTCTAAGAAAAAAAAATCAAAGAATACATATTTTATATCCCAAAAAAGAAGAAGAGTGTAATTGTGAACTCTGTACAATTTACAATTTTCAAATAATCATCACGATATTGCAGTAAATGCCACCCTAAACCTCTCCCTCAAGAAAAATTTACAGTAAATCCAAGACAATTCTACAGTACAGCAACAAGGAAAAAGTGCAGAGAACCATAAAGACCGAAGCCATTCATCACACTTTAACTGTCCTTTGCTTTGATTTACACAGCTTTTACACACAGGAAGTGACTTACACGCATAAAACACAAGTCTGACTGAAGTGAAGTATATCAGAACTAATGGATGATGGAATGGTGCTGTGAGAAGACATGAAAAAGTTTTTTGTTTTACAGAGACTGGAACCATAACGTCTCACTGACCCAAAGTATATGAGCTCTACAGGGGAGAATTCCCTGGAGAGAGAGAGAGAGATCCCTCACTGTCGTCTCCAGATAAGCCATGCGATACAACTCATACAGAGTACTCCTATATCGCTCTGTATGGCCCGATAGTCAAAGTAAATACATTAGAGCATATATCTAATCTACCATTTGAGTCGGGAGCTAAAGAGTTAGGCGTCCCAGTTTAAGGAAGAAGCAGTTTGCAAAGATCCAACTCTGAAATCATAAACTCTGTCGATAAAATGGTGTTGGTTTCAACATTAACGGAAAGAAACAACAGAGCGACACATAAACATTTTTCCTGACACATCTTTACCACTCAAACAACACTTCCTGGTACTGAATTGAGCCACGTTGCGCGGCAATTTTTCAAATGACAGTGGTAACGTCAAGGACACAAGGTGGAATGCGATGGTCAAAAAAAACATTCAACTTCATATTTTCGGCACAGTTAAAAGGCATGGGCTAGCGTAGTTTCAGGAATGGCACTCGGGGAATTCAGGGAGAACGTTGAAGGCTATATAGTCGGTATCCATCGCATTACCCAGAAATACTTTCAACATTTCTCAGGTAGCTGAAATGAAACAGCCGGGGCGTCGCTAATGCTTTTTTTTGGGGGGGGGGGAAATCACAGGCAGCAGATGTTAATGAAGGGTTTCATCGACAACAGATACATTGCGGTGAATGCTTCACAGAGCTGAAAAGTGATTTTTACCTGCACACCACATCTAAACGGCAGCTCTGGGTGAAAACATCAACTCAACCCTCATGGCGAGCATTTACACCTGCTAGCACAGACTCCCAGGTGAGTCTCACTCCTGTCAACACACTCAAGAGGCACTAAGACATCTCAAGGAAATGAATACCTGTCATTCAATAGCCGTTTTCCCACCATTCCCCTCAAATCCTTTGTGGAATTACTGTGATAATGACCAAGAACAAACAAAACAACTAAAAAGGTCCCGTAGATTTTCATATTCAAGTACTTTCAATAACACAATAACTTAGACCCCGAGTAACCGACATGTCAGGGGTGAGAATAAACCAAAAGCTATACAGTGTAAATACACGCCACAAGCAGGTTTACATATGGATTCATTGAGAAAGTCTACAAATTGTATTTCTAAAGATGATGGAGCAGCTCCACAAAACACCAATATAACACTCTGCCGAGAGTTGATTCATCTGTGATGAGTGTGAGTGTGTGTGATGTGTGTGTGTGGGTGTGTGTGTGTGGTGTGTGTGTGTGTGGTGTGTGTGTGTGTGTGTGTGTGTGTGTGTGTGTGTGTTGTGTGGTGTGTGTGTGTGGTGTGCACGCAGAGAGCAAAGGAGGAGGGTGTCATGGCACAAAAAAGAAATAAATTAAAGTGTTTCCCTGCACCCTATAGGGAAGGCCTAGCACATGAGGCAGCTACAATTAAAGTATAAGCATGTTTGAAGTACAGTATTAAGAGGCAGGGTCTTGTCGGGAAGCGGGTCAACAATGTAGTGCAGTCATGGTCTTTTGTTTTTGTTACCCTCTTTCCCCATAAACCAGGCTATTTGGAATGGAAAAACAAAAAAAGCAATCAGAAAATTACATTAGCAAGATATAAAATAAAAAAATAAAACACCTATGTACGTTAATTCACTCTCTGTTCGGAGGATAGGCAAGGTGACATTTCCGGGATATTGTTTCAAGGCAGTCCTCCATGAACTAAAGAAAAAGAAAGAAAAAAAAAAATGGTATGGACATGTTCACTTATCCGCCCTCGCTCACAACCAACGTGTGGGTTTTCTCTCTAGGCGTTGAGGAGAGGGCGGGGGTTTAGCAGAGTTGTCCAATTAAAACAAGCTTTGCAGCACAGGGGTCTTCAAACTGACAGCAGGGGCAGGGGCAGGGACTTCAACACCTTTACAGATTATTACACCAAACCTCAATTGGCATTACTCTCCTCTTGGGAATACATCCTCAGTGTGGAACTCATATACTGCTCTGATACTAGTGGGAACAGTCCATTTTTCAATTTTGGCTTATTATACAGGTGATCTCAAAATTTGCACTACAAACCTCACACCATCATGCTGCCATCTTTATCCAACTGGTGATGTGATGTGGGGTCGACTGGTCGGGTTAAGGCATGGACAGTAGCGTTGAGAGGCTGTGATTAATTTCCAAAGCACATCACGCCAGTTTCTCTAGTCCTGCAAAGCAACATTCCCCAGTGTCTACTGGTGTAGAGACCATTATTACCATCACATTATAAGATCAAACATGTAGACACCTCCCTTCCTCTCATCTGTGTTTGGGTCTCACTTGTTCTCTTTTTCTTTTTTAAACATTGGCCATAACTCCTTAACTGCAATCCTTCCTCCATGCGCATGACAGATTATATAAATGCTCCAAAGTCATTTACGTTTCTGTCCATACATTCAGTGTGTAGTTTTTAGAACTAGTAAGAAAAACTGGTGGCAACCAGAGATAAATAGCATAAAAGCATTAGTTTTCAGCCCAAGTGTCAGGTTGCTGTTCATTTATCACAAGCCAACATGATGCAAAACTGCATGTGAGTCAAGAGATGTAGTGTGTTTAACAGCGGCGTGGTTAAGGGGAGTGCTTTAACCAAGACGGTGAGCAGAAATCATCCTGAGAGAACACAGTGGAGGAGGTGTCTGGTCTCTGTCTTGTCTCTCAGGCCGGGTCCCAGTGCCAGGGTGACCTTTTGGAGGAAAAAAGTGCAGGGGCAAATGGCAGACTGATGCTCTTTGTGCCCGAAGATAGGCAGTTACACTCTTGGCTTCCCGTGTGTTCAGATTTACATCAGTCCCATGTCAGGAATGACCAAAATGGCTTCGTGTCGGGCAAACCACTTTGAACTGGGATTGACAGAGGAGGAAATTAAAACATGATTTTGTGAGTCAAACAAAGAAATCATAGTATGCAACAGGCTGAAGGTGGCAAAATTCCACAGGAAGATCTGTCTTCTCCTTTGCAATACCACAGAAGGGAACGGGAAAAAAAGTCAAAAACAAGGAGAGAAAATATTAATGCTGGGTGTCTCAGGTAGGAAACACAAAACAAAAACATGTATCCTTGCAGAATTACAACAAAAAGTTTCCATTTGGGCGACTGGCCTGCAAAACATTCCAACTTGGAGGAGGTAAAAAAAGAAGAAGAAACATGAAAAGGGACTCCCATCAAAAGACACAAGTGTCTGTATCTCTACAACCATTTTAACGGGTCTCCAGAGAGCATTTCAATCAAGATATTTCAGTTGTCTCCCTCTTTAATTCGGAATGAGACCTTATTGACTTCTGATATCACAATCAACTGAGCCGGACCTTGGAGCGTTTCAAGCCGGGTGGTGAGTCATTTGTGCCTTGGCGTGTTCTTCTTCCGTTTTTCGCTTGAAGAAACAGCAGCACCTGAGGACGAGACAGACATTAGACCAAAGTAGATGAGGGAGGCTTCAAATGAAGCAAAAAATAAAAAGCAAAATAAATTGGTATGTTGAATTTCAAATCAAACTTTCAATCTGAGCAGATTCATGTTTTTGGGATCCTAATAGTGTGAACTGCAGCTGGCAAAGATTTGATTATAGGATACAAGATGGATGCATTGTCATCCACCAAGTTTTTGCATGGTTTTGCACCTCCAACAAAAAAATGGCAGAGGGGACTCAACTCAAACAGTGACTCTGAAAGCATATTTCTCCTATGCAAAACAAATGGAGCAGTGCACATAAAGCACAAGACAGGGTGAGCCTAAATGGTCAATAGAACATACGAAGACAAGAAAAAAAGCTGGGGATCAGAACATAGGACAGTGACTGGGTACTCTTGATTAGATTCATTAATAACAAATAATGGTGCACCATGCAACAAGAGTTAAGAACCTTTAAACTGAAGCCAAATTTGCTGCGAAAGAGTGATCTCTGACTGGCGGACATGTTTTTTCTTGGGTGGAGATGTGTTTAATTCTGTTGTTTTTTTAATCTGTGGAAAACCTGCTTTTTACAGATTCCTGTCAGGCCCTGCTGATTTCTTACAAATGTTACAGGGGTACATACAAGATGATTTAGTTAATAATAAAAGTACTTGTATATCCTTTTGCACTGGGTGAAATCAAGTTTTAAGTTAGTATGTCGCTCACATGGCAGCACTACAGCATTCTTTACTCATCTGTCACTGAACACATCGGGCAGTGGTGACAAAAAAGTAGAAAGGGCAGAGGCTTATACTACACATAGTAGACAATGTGTCTCAGGGTATAAGGTACTTTTGTACCAGTGAGAGTCTACTTAAAATGTGTAAATGCGACTAAGCCCCGCCTAGGCTGGTCCACTCCCGTCCCATGAGTCTGATGTGGACGAGCAGAGGAGGGACTCACCACAGGTTTAGCATTTTCACGCAGCTACAGAAGAGGAGGAAACAGTGTAAAGAGAAAAGAAAGATAGATTAATACAGCAAGACTAAGATGATGGGACTGGGCACATGCCACACAAACAGCACACCATCAGGACACTGGTGGACACAGATGGGAACGTTTGAGGTTAGAGGAGAGAGGTTACCGCAACAACTACTATGAGCTATTTTTCCTGTGTTAGCAGAGTCCAGGAGCCCATTTAGATGAAAGGTGGGTTAATTATTATTGCAGAATCCCTGGCTATGAAGATGTTACAGTATCAAAATATGGCTGTGTAATGTATGCTACATTTGCAATAAGAATGTGCATTTAACAATCTTTTAAAAAAATATATTCTTTTTTTGCTGAATCAATAAAACACAATAGCTCATATGATTTAACTGCCTAGTTTCTAATGTTTCCTAATGTCAGACATCGAATGCCCATTTCCATCTTACTAAAGGTTGTTGGACAACGATGGAAGTAAGTGCAAGATAGAGTTGACCCAACTACTCGAATAAATACATCACTACTATTCTGTAAAAGTCCTTTTAAAGTTGTTAGTAACTACTTTTTAAAGTACTGATTACTCATACTGGAATCACCATTACAACTTGAAAATGTGTAGCTAGTAAAGACTTCAAATCACTTGCTTAACATATGCAGGGCTGTCCAATTAAAAGCAATCATCTAGGTAACAGGAAGTAATGTAGCCATCACAACCATCAAAATAAAAATGTTGCCATGGATTGAGTTTTGATCAGACAATAAAATCGTTTTACATCCGTATTTGTGCTCATACAGAGCTCATGCAGGCTGATAAAAGGGAGAAGGTGGAGGAAATGGAGATCTTTAACAGAGGAAATGGCAACCAGAGCCAGACCAATATTGGTATTGGCATTAAAACGGCCATAAATGAATATTAAAAATAAATACAAGAGACAAAACACCCTTCAACCATGTTATGAGTGTTGGCCTTGATCATTTGTCCACCAGAGAGCGCTCTACAACAAAACACTTTATTTTTTGTTATTGTCTTTGTTTAAAAGACTTTATATACCACTATTATGGGACCATATATGGCTCACCTCTAATTTAAAAAGGTATAAAGAAGCATAACGTATATAGGATTTTAAAACTTTAGACTGAACCAAAATCAGAGTAAGTTTAACTGATCCTGCACAGACTGAAATTTGTGTTATAGTTTGACAATCGAGGCCATTTCATCATTCAGCTATGAATGATGATTAAAAAGATGAAAGAGCACGTAGCATAAATTCACCATGGGTAACTACTATTCCCTAAAGAAGACAAACATAATTAATGCATAGACGCATGATTTAAATTCATTAGTTCATGCTTTGTACCAAACCTCAACTTGTCTGACGAGGTATCAAAGAGACTGGCAATAAACACGCCAATCAGTGTATCAATTGTGTGGTGGAGACAACAGGAGGAAGGCCTGTCATCTGGGCAGAAATAGAAAGGAGAGCAGATTAAGAAAACCTCTGGGAGATCCATTAGAATCCCAGAAGGGAATTTATATTTATTTTTTTACACAGTGTCTTTGATGGACTCTGATGAGGTTGGGACGAAGTACAACACTGTACATTGATACATTTTTTTAATGTAAACATACACAAGTAGTATTGGATATGTGCAATAAACATAACATGTATTACAATGCTACAGAGTGAAATCTACTTTGGGAGGAAAAATGGAGTCTTTTACCTTTTTATTTTACCTTTATGATTAACAGTTATTTTGTTTTAAACATAACCCAAAACATACAGCTCCAAATTATATACCTTTTTTTATGTCTTGCTCCTGGAATAATGGCCTTCATTTTAAATAATCAGCTGGCCATTACCTTCTCAACAGACCACATATTCAGCACTGACTTTCAATTTAAATACGTATTTTTTTGGGAACCTCCAAAACACAACTATTGGTAGAACCACTACAATTTCCCCGGTTTTGATTGTTTGTGTACCAATTTGTGCATTATTTCACACCCAGTATTTCAGGGCAAAAGCCATTTATCTGCTCACCAGAAGCCACAACCTCTATTAATTTCGCAGAGTATTTCAACGGGCCCGGTATGCTAATATAAATGTCATATGAGCTATTTCTTACACCAATTGATTAATTAAAATTCAGGTTAATAGCAGGTGTGTGAAAAAGGGAACTACAGTCAGGTTAATAGCAGGTGTTTCTACAAAATAGATAAG
>NC_045733.1:19285589-19285653 GCF_008692095.1 Etheostoma spectabile
GACAAGACTTTTGTCAGGGACTGTAGATCTTCCTGCCAAGGTTGCCCCTTGAGTCCTGCATTAT
>NC_045733.1:19285663-19298480 GCF_008692095.1 Etheostoma spectabile
TCTAGAGCCGCTGGCTCAAGCCATTCGCCATTCGATTATGGTTTCACCAATATGCATTTGTAGTACACAGCATCATCTCTCATTATTTGCGGACATTGTTTTTTTTTTATTTTTTATTTTTATTTTTTTTTAGAGAACCCCTCTCACTCTCTTCCTCACCTTGTCATTTTAGGGCTTTAAAATAAACTGGTCAAAGTCTACACTGCTTCATTTAAATGATTCTACCCGCAACTCAACCATCACTGCTATCAACCCCATTGTTAAGCAGTTTAAATATTTAGGCATTAAGGTCTTTCCCTGCTTAAACCAGATTATTAAACGTAACTATTCTGTTGCTCTTAATAGCGTTTTAAAAGACATGGAAAAGTGGATGGGTCTCCCCATGTCGATTGTGATTAAAATGAATGTTTTACCCAGGGTCTATTGTGAGCTCTATGCTTTCTCTCTCCTCTCCTGCTGGCTAGTGGCGTAAATTGCAATCAGCGATATCCAAATTTATCTGGAAATGCAGGCGGCCGTGACTTAAGAGGATAAAAGAAGATGGCGGCCCTACAGTTCCCAACTTTAAACATTATTTCTGGTCTATTATCTTGAGACCCCTCCTTATTTGGTTTAATCCAGGTACATCTGTTTGTAGCGTACCTAAGAAAGTGCTATGACAGAGCCTTGGTCACTCCAAGGCTTGGAGATTAGCGGAAACATACTGCCAATACTGCCATTACCAACAGTTTAGGTCGGCCCTCAAGGCATACGGTGTCCCTAGGCAGAGGCCTCAGCCCATCCATCCTATTCGGAAGTTATTTACAGTGCAGCCTAAAAACTGTGCTATGGTATCCAGGCTTCATCAGTTCTTGGTGATATCCGGCCGCACTGCCCTTCCTATTGAGAGGATCTGGGCATGTGATTACCCAGGACTGATTGTTGATCTTGACTCGGTATGATGTATGGTCTATTATTCCAGTATCTTGCAATCCAGACCATCAGCAGATTCCCTACAATTTCATTCATGAAAATGCCCAACATGAAAATAATTATAAAAGCTCAAGGTACATATCTGTACATGTTCTGGGAGTGCGCTCCTGTTGGTCAGTTCTAGAACAGTATTGCATCCAAAGTTTCCGCAGTGATTAATGTTACTGTACCCGTTACTGTAAATGTTTTGATTCAGAATGACCTTTTAGCCTTCCAGCTCTCTGAAGCTAAAAAAAAAAGTGCTGTATCATCCTTAAAGTCCATGTTATAACTTTGTGCTGTAGCCTTTTCTTTTGTTTGTGTATGTGACTGATTCTTTGTCTTTGTCTGTCTGTTTGTGTGTTTCTGTTTCTGCACGTGTTGTTTTGTCTCCCTCCCTCCTGTTTTTCCTCTTTGCGTTTTTGTGGCCCTGTGTTTGTTTGTAACTGTTTGTGAATGTTTTCTGATTATAAAAAAATAAAAATAAAAATGTTAAAACTAAAAATAGTTTATATAAAGTAGAATAGTAGTAATAGCATGTCTTGGTTGACACGCCTCTTCAACATTGCGTGGAAGTCTGGGACGGTGCCTAAGGGGATTTGACCCCGACTATGCTGGTGCTCCATGATGTGTTGTCCTTAATGCTTTTTTGGGTCCTTTGGAGATGTTACTCCTAGGGTGATTGTGATCCTTTGATGCCTTTGATCTTTGATGCTTTGTCCAAATATGCTTTTGATCCTTGATGCTTGTGATCTATGATGTTTTTGTCCGTTGTTGCCTTTGATCCTTATGCTTTTGATCCTATGTGCTTTGTCCTATAATGCCTTTATCCAATATGCTCTTATCGTTTGATCATATGATGATTGGAATCTAGATGCTTTTCAATCCTGCAGTGCTTTTGATTCCTTTGCTGTGTTGATCCTATGGTGATTTTGTCCTATGATTGCTTTTGATCTTATGATGTTTTGATCCTATGTTGGAATTGGATATATGAGCTTTTGAGCTTTGGATGCTTTTGATCCTGTGAGTGCCTTTTGTCTATGGGATTTATCCTTGAGGTTTTTGATCTATGTGCTTTGTGATCTTGATGCGGGAGTCCTTGGATCCTTGCTGCTTGGGACCCACATGTTTGAACCTAGAGGACGTTGACGGCCATCGGATGATTGTAGTGACCAATACGCTTGCTAGGCGTTTGATCCTTATGATTGCGTTTGGGGAATCTATGATGACAGTTGATCTTCAGGATGCTTTGAACCTTGATGCTTCTGATGGCATTTGATTGACAATATGCGGTTGATCGCGTTGCTTTTTAACGTCTGATGATACTTTGAATCCTTTGACTGTCAACACATACCATCACTAGACACCAATATCTAACTCTAGATTTTACACTATTTTTTCTTTTTACAAATTCATGGGCAAGAAAACCTCATTTATATGAAATGTGTGTTTTGTCAGAGTTTTTATTTTAAGAAATAAACAACCCGCACAAAATTCAAAAAGTGTGAGAATTATCCTTTTTTTAACTTGCAGACTTATATGGCTTTTTATAATACACCATCCATTATAGTTTGGACAGGGATTGGCAAAGAATCCCAAATGTCGGGTAGAAACTGTGTTTAAAACGGGGCACGAATTTAGACCCCAAGACAACAGCGAGTGTTCAGACATTTAGTGGGATTCACTGGATGCTGGTCGCGTGTCGCTCTCTGACCTTACTGCATGACTGTGTAGGTGACATCAGACAAGTGGTTGACGCCACTGTGGACATGCTCATTCGGAACGTATGTAATGTATCATTTAGAAACAATGAATTCACAGTCCTTGGTAAAAAAAAAAAAAAAAAAAAAAAAAAAAAAAAAAGTGAAGAAAAATAACCTTCTGATATACAATTAGTGTCGATCTTTATAAGAGGATTATTACACTATGATTTCACAGCTCCTTCTGGTGTTTTGAAGTTTCATTCCAATAGTAGTCTATGACGTGCAGGTTGAGAGTAGCCACGGAAATGCCTACAAGAGGAAGAAAAAATAATAAAAGAGAATTATTTTCCGTAAAAACAAGAAACATTAGTCAGTGACATGGTTTTTATTTTTATGTCCCGTTACAAGGACTGTAATAGGTGTGTAGGGTTTTGTGACTTTTTTGTAGTTGTAAAATCAATCACCAAAAATGTTATAGGATAGAGAATTATTTTCTTGTCTCAGAAAAGATAATCTGCAAACTGGTCGACCTCCCTGTAAGACTTTAAAAACTCTGTGGAAATACACAGATCACCGTAGAAATACCTTACGACAGGGGGTGTGGTAAAAACACTTGTCTAAACGGGCCGATAGAATAAACACAAACTGGAAGTTACTATAGTGCCTTAAATTCATAATTTTTAACATGAGAAAAGGTAATGCTCTGTCTCAGAAGGAGTGAGCAACCGTTAACTTGTATGTACTGGAATCATGTCTAGTCAGCTTTTCTGATGGTGAGGTTAGACAACCCAGCAGAACCGTAACATTACATGTCTGTCATTGTTCAGTGCTATTGTGTGTGGTGCCAGGCCCTTGGAAACTAACGAATAAACATGCTAGTCATTAATGGCATAATTACACATGGAAGTCCTGTGCAAACAACCGCTTATACTTTATCTGATTTATATATGGGAATGGTGCAAAATCTAAATGAGTGAAATAATTGGCTTTGAATTATTGAATCCTGCAGTTGGGAATGAGAATCTTCAGTCCATAACAAAAAACTGAAACTTTTCTTTACTAACAAGAGCAAAATACATGTGTTTTACACTTACCAGAATTTTGAGCAGTTTCCTTTGGTCGTGGATCCACTCGATGAGTTCTGGTCCAGTGCAGAAATCTTGAAAAGATGAGATTAAAATAAATTTAAAAAGCGACATATACTGTCTGAATTGAGTCTTTCCTAAAAAGTGCAAATAAACAGTTTTAAAATACAAGGTGTTGGTTCTTGCTCTCCTTTACACAATTCATTATCACCTAATAGAAACGGCAAGATGTGTGTGATGTGTTTATCCGTCCTAAAAACAGCCAAAAGAAGGAAATCACTGGCAGACCTTGGACGTAGTTGTCCCTCCTCTCTCTCTCCTCCTCCTGCAGCTGATGGAGATTCCTCGACGAGGGCCGCGCTGATGCGTTCATCAGGTGTGTGACATACCTGAGAGAGAAAGGGCACAATATCTGACCAGCATAAGGCACACTTCACAACAAAGATGCTGCATTGATAATTTTTGAGTTTACTTTATGAATTACTGGAACTGTAATGTCTTTGTACATTATAAGTGTGGTGAGATCTACTCTATCGTAAAGTGTCTTGAGATGACGGTTATGATTTGATTCTATAAATTAATTAAAAAAAATGAACTGATATTAACTTAATTTTGATGATTACCATTTACTGTAGCAGGAAAGATGGTTACGGATAACAACTGCCATTGTTCTTCAGTTACATATAACCGATCACTTAGTTTATCACAATTTTAAACATTACTGGATCTTCTAACAATTCATAAAAATCTGCAATGTGAAAAACACTAGGGAATTTTTACTAAACATAAATAGTGTTAATGGTTCTTGTGCAAACAGCTCTCAAGTTTCATTATACGTAATAATTACATATATTGATACATATTGTGACTCACGTTCCCCTGAAAAATTGAATAAAAAGGAAACTTTCTATGTAAAATCAAAATAACCAACCCAATTTCAGCATTTTCTTTCTAGTAAACTCAGTGAACACAATGTTCTCAATGCTGTGGTCATTGTAGAGCTTCTTAGTGTTAAAAAAACAGCTATTTGAGGCTAGGTAGGACTCCCATTCAAAAGGCCATTGACCAAAAAACGAAATACGGTACATCTTTGAAAATAGCTAAATGCTCTTAACAAGGTTTGATGGTCATTACACAAAAAGACCCTAGGTTGCATTTTTTGGTGAAGAGTATGCTTTAACTCAAAGTGTATTTACTGTTCTCCCTGTTTCCTGCATCTACACATCGTGTGTGTGGTGTGTGTGTCGTAATGCAATGCGGTTCCTCTGGTGACACTGAACAGCCTGGTTTAATTTCATCCATCACCATTAGAGGTGAACTTAAAAAGCTGCTAACAAACAATCACTTAATAAAAACACACTTATAAAAAAAAATCACTAATAAATGATTGATAGGTAATTAAACTTTGTTAAGTAGTAAACAGTGGTAAACATGAATGATTAATTTTTACTAATATAGAATAATGCCTAATGTCTGTATACAGTTTATTGTTGCACAAATTACATATTTGTTGAATAATTACAAATTATTTGTAAACCGCCAACAAACATTATTTGGATGGCTATCATAAAATGGTAACAATGCACAATAGGGGGAAATATGAATCCCGATTTTTTATCTAGAATTGAACCTTAGCTGTGTGGTCCTCCCCTATCTCTCTCCCCCTTTCATATCTACCACTGTCACTAAAATAAGGCAAAAAGGCCCAAAATTGCAATATTCCGCAATATATTGCAATTTTATCATTTATTCCCAATTTCAAATGTCCAACAAAAGGAAATTTGTCAACAGCTGTTTGTATCTGAAAGAGATATATTTCTCTGTTTGTTCATGTCACTTCAATTTTATTGCTGCAAATGGGATTGTCAAGCAGACAAACTGACCAACAGTATATAATAAAAGATCGATACTTGGCGCTGTATATCAATACAGATATTCCATGAAATATGCCATACTATGCTGATCAATTCTAATACTAATTTTTATTTTTTTCTTACACTATGATGAAATATACTCAGTCATAACATTTCACCGACAGTGAAATGACAATGGACTCAAGTGAATTAACCATAACTTTGCCATTTATTAACGAGGATTATTATATGTGTTACGATACAACGGATGGAACACCAGCTAGCAGTGAGTGCAACGGTTTCAGTGTGCACACTCCAAAATGAACCCAACAGTTGAAAATGGCACCAACTTACCCTGCAATTTTGTTGCGCAGAGGCTTGCTGGGGTAATGGCAATCTCTTCGCACACCCGCTTGTTGGTGTGAAGTCACTTCCAGGCGTGTGTAGTATTTCTCAATGATGAACCCTGGCGGCCTTCTTGACGTCTTGGGTCCTGACTCGCCCCTAAGAGAAACCAAACAAGAGATGCTTCAGGTTTATACAACTGTGAAAATTACGCGATATCAGACGGAATTCTCCATTTGAGGAGGTGGGCATTCAAGGTCTGGATATAGGCAAGAGAAATAAAGTATATACCAACTTCTAGAATATATTATGTGGAGGAAGGGACCTGTGATAGTTGTCTAGTTGATATTTGTTGCACGTGGACTGACATATGGTCAAAACTGGAATATTTCAGCTGGAATGGTAGTTCAACTATTAGAGTCAAAGATCTGGCGATCACTTACATATCAATGGTTTGTAGTGTCAAACACAACTATCACTACCTCTTGGCGAGACTACAAAGTCTAATTTGCCAATAACTACTATCTAAAGTAAGATGACTGAAATGAAACGCACTGTTGCGTGCTCTGGAGGAGACTACTAGAACTGTGGGTCCTTGTAAATTCTGGAGTGTGGTTATCTGTTAATGTCTCAGATAACTCTTGTTATGAATGATACTATAAATAAAATGAATTGAAAGCGGTACATTTTTACCAAATCTATAAACTTTCTCAGTTAATGTACTGCACAGGCATCTTATACGTATATTGAACTAAGGGTCCCTGCGTGTCCTCCAATGCGTTTAAAGGCCAAGTACATGCATATTAAGCAATTTAATCACGAATATTAGAGAATAGAAGGCACACTTACTGTACTCTGCCCTTGCGCTTCAGGTTTTAACTAACCAAGTCATAGACAATTTTTTAAATAAATGTTGAGTCAACAGTCATAAAGATTTCGGAAAAGTTTGGAAGTATACGTTCCAGTAATAAAACCTGAAATAATTGTAAACTTGTAACGTATAACTACCATGACGCTTTTAGTGCCTCTAACGACGGTTGCACTGGCCGTTGAGAAGGCACAGCTTTGCTTTGTGAGCATTTCCAAGCAGAGAATGACATACCCAGGGCGAACTTCATGTCAAGAGTCGGTACAGGTGATATTACTTATGTTTTCTGACCGTTTGGTTTGCCAGTAACCTCCAACATTTTTAGCCCGTGTTTCCATATATTCCAAACCACTTAAGTGTCATTATCCCAGCGTTTTAAACGTCTGTTCCGTATGGGTGCAGAGGGATGCTTGAAACGCTTGATGGACGGACAACAATGAGGATTGAAAAAGATTGTGGGGCTGGTGAGTGAAGTGTTACTGCGTTACCCACCATGTGACTGGACCGGTGGAAAAGAGCCACGGATGTTCATCGGAAGTGTATAAGTTTCGACTCGCTGTCACACATCACCACACGGCCAGCAGGACGGACTACCGGCCGGGGTGAAAGGTGCACAGGAGAAAGACAACTGTCCCCCACACACTTCATCAATGTGGATCGAGTTCTTACACTCTCTACAACTGTAAGTATAATTTTTTCCAAAATGCACCACAGAGCGCCCAGGAAGTATTCGCCTGCTGGCCCTCAAAACTTTATGACTCCGCCTCTAAGGTCCGACACACAGACACAACACACTTAGAGGGTTTGAAACTGGACAATATACTGTATTGTGCATTACACTGGGTAATGTGTGCAATACTCAACTGCTGCATTACTTTATTATTACTTTTCAACCATTATTACTTTTCACCATGCCAACCTTATATGTGATTTGTAAATATGTATCATAATATACTATGTAATATCACACTCCTAGATTTCTTTACTTTCTTTATTTATATTTTCTTATACTGAGCAACTGTAAACACAGATTTCCTCGGGATCACTAAAGTATTTCTGATTGATTCTGGGTCTATTAAAAGAAGAAATATCAAAATGAAAAATCACTAAGCAACTCTTTCATTTTTTTTCATTTCCTATTTATTATACAGGAAAAAGTTAGACAAAGTAACATTACATACATATGAAACGGGCCAGACTCAGTTTAAAACTGGTTTTCAGCAGTTCCCGTTCTGCAGAAACACAAAACATGGTTACAGCACCGTAAATAATTTTTATACACTATCTTTTAATAAGATTAAGTAGATTAGATTAGATAAACTTGATTCATCCCTTATTCATCAGCAGCAGTTTCCTCACTAAGCAAAAAAAACAAGTGAACACACAAAACAGCAAACAGCAGACAATGAGCAAAAGGTATTGGAATGACTGGTAAAGTGGCATAATAAAATACTGTAAAGTGCGGTTGCCATTTACAAAAAATTTTATAAGCAGGTGTAATAAGTGAAAATTAATTGAATATGTAATTAAATAATATATGGGAAATAAGTGACCATAATATAAATATATGAACTGTGACCATACTTAATCATAATAAAAAAGTAGTAGGACTACATTTAACAATGAAAAATATAATGGCAGATAATATAGATATACAGAGAGTGTGTGGATAATTGAAAAACAGAAAAGAAACTACATTATCAGATGTAGAGTTCGACAGTGGCCGGGACTAACGACCTGCGGTACCCCTCCTTCTTACGCCGTGGGTATAGTATAACTATTAAATAATACTATTACGTATAACTATTTCCTCATATTCTGCTGTTATAGATTGACATACAAATATTGTGCCTGCTTATATGCTGACTTTGCTGCTACTAACAACACCACTGTGTCAAGTTGCTTGAGCAACCTGTACAAAGTTTAAGTACAATACGCAAATTCATGTGTTGCCTTGTATTTGATTAAAGCAGCTTATATGCTTTCTATTTTCTATTTTCTCTGCAAGTCTATTGACAGACTAGTATGTCCAACTCTGCGGCTAGGTGCTCACCCCCACAAACTTGGTCTTACATCACTCCTATCCTGAAGAAGCTCCACTGGCTGCCAATTAAGTCCCGATTAAATATAAAATTCTCCATACTGACTACAAATCTCCCAGGACCTGCACCTCAGTACCAAACAGATCGCTCCACCATACCTCAGTCACGGTCCCTGCGGTCTCTGACAAGGACCTGCTTGCTGTCCCTAATTCCAGGCTCAGGAATTTGGTGACAGAGCTTCTGGTCAGTGGCCATCGCTGGAACAAGCTTCCCCTTGACATTCGTCGCCTCCTCTATTATACCTTTAAAACCCAGCTAAAACATACTCTTCAGAGGCTTAGGAATTAATCTCTCCTGGCCTCTCACTTCATCTTTAACCCCCCCCCCCCCCGATTGTTAAGCGTCCTTGGGTTTGTGAAGAGCGCGTATAGAAGTCAAAGTTATTATTATTATATTTTATTATTATTTTGATATTCTATACTTCTATTATTATGTTTGCTTTTCTCTATGAATCCATACTTTTTTCTGTTCTTATGCTGCTGCAACACCTGAATTTTCCCTCTGGGGATCAATAAATGCTCAGCGTATTTATGTAAACAAGTTGCAATAAAATTATTCAATTATCAAATCTATTTGTGTATTAAATTGCATTACATATTTATATTTTCATATGACATGTTTTAAGTTAAAAATATATTTTTTGTTAGTAATTACTACGGAAGCCGAGAACGGCCATGAGTTTTTTTCTATGCTTCTCGGTCCATAATTTACATGTGGCTTACTATACAATCATTAACCAATATAGCTATATATGTCTAAAAAATAACATTTCAAGATAAACATGTAATAATGATTTCTGTCTTATTCTGCAAATGAACTATTAAGTACAACTGTTGAATGCAGTAGTGCTGTAGAAAATGTACAAATATATTATCTTTGACATGTAGTGGAACATTTTTTGTGGACCCTAACAAGACGGCAGCCAATCCTATACAGACACTAAATCCAACTAGTTTCCTTACTACCACTCCTGCGATAAGTATCTCTTGACAACGCTCAATTTTGCAAAATTTAAAAAGACTAATTATTTATTTTTGACAATTGATTGATTTTTTAAAAATGGGAATGCAATTCCATGGGACTAAGTCATTTTAGCTTTAAGATGCTTTTGGAACAAGTCTTATTGACTTATGTAGTACATTTTTATCCAAAATATTTTTAACAGATTTCCCCATATTATACAGATTTCAACCTGAGTCAGCGTTTACTTTTTTAACTTTTCTCTAAACTTTTTTTTTTTTACTGTGAAAGACTGGAGAGGTTAGATTCATCAAGCCTCTAAAAAATATTGAAATAACATAAAAAAAACATCACAACTCACTGCACATACTGTATGTACAACCTGTGACAAGGTAACTTGCATTCATTTAGAGGCATGCACATAGTCACCATCAACTTTGCAACTCAATTGGATTGCAAAAGTTGCTGTACCACATTTAGATCTTTTTTTACGATTGCTATGACAATTTTTCAATACAAACATTTTTAAACTCAACACAGTTAGCATAAATCTGTTCTGCCAATTAACACATTGCCAGTTACTTTTCACACAAAATGCATACAGTTAACAAAATTTGAAATGCTTGAACTTCTTTTACACCACAAGCTCAACCAAGACCAACACACGGATTTTTACTGACAAATTCACCAATGCTTTCACATTGTGTCAGAAATGATACCATCAGTTCTCAACACTAACTTATAGGCTAATGAAAGAGAACAGCTGTTCAAAATAACACAAATATACCCCTGCCTTTTATTCCATTGCTACTGAGAAACAGCGGATTTAAGACTATGCAAATTGATCAATCACACTGATTTCAATCAGAAACACACAGTGAAGTTCTTTCAATCGCATGACAATTAGTTTTATTACTTATATGATATTCAGTGTGCGTTGTGCTGCAATAGCAGCATTGGCGCAAGTAACTATTATTGCCCATACTTATTATTTCTTTCCGCCAGATTTTTGCCCACTACTAGTTTCCGGAGCGTTGCCAACACAACGCACAGAAATACATTGAAATGTGTGTAATGATCGGTAATGGTGTGCTATGATTTTCAATGAGATTTTGCGGTTTGCCAGTTTTTTATTACTTCTTTATATGTTTTAGTGAGTGTTTGTACTTTGAAAGCAAAGATTACTGTAACTGAGTCAATTATTGTTGGTTACACAAACCTGGACAAAGCTGATTCTTTTTTTTTTTTTTAATGCTCGCACGAGGGAGGAAGACGAGTACCCCACAACTTCAGTTCATTTCCTTTTTTTATAAACCATACATTCTATAAAGCTACTCTGAGATGGCTCATTCTATTTTTTATTGAATTTCTGCAGCAAAGGAAACAAACTGCAGCATTTACTAAACCCAACAAAACCAAATGTAGAATGACTTCAATGAAACTGCAGTGTAAACAAATCTAAGTCAATAATATATGTCTATTGGGTAAGGAGCAGCCGACACATGAAACAATGCAGTTCCTGTAGTTTCACCTGAGTTAGTGTTGTATGACACGGGGCTATGACTGACTAACATGTTCCTAAATGTGGGAGAGACACGTGTTGTGTTTTGGAAGAATTAGTGATTTTGAGACATGTTGCAGTGTTTGAGAACTTAGTGTGTTGTGTTAGTGTATCATTGTATTAAAAAATGAGTGTTGTTCTACAATGTGTGAGTTTTACACATGAAATATACTGTTTTGGTCAACCGTTGTTGTAGGTGTGTTAAGAGTTTATGAAAATTGAAAAATTGATAGCAATTGTAAAACAATATTCTTCTTGATATTACTCCATCACACCCTCTTCATTAAGCTTTCCGGTATCGGGTCCGGGGGCAGCAGCTCCAGTAGGGACCCAAACTTCCCTTCCCAGCCACATCAACCAGCTCCCCTGGGGATCCGAGGCGTTCCCCAGGCCAGGTTGGAGATATAATCTCTCACCTAGTCCTGGGTCTTCCCGAGGCCTCCCCGCTGGACGTGCCTGGAACACCTCCCTGGGAGGCGCCAGGAGGCATCTTACCAGACCCGAACCACCTCAACTGGCTCCTTTCAACGCGAAGGAGCAGCGGCTCTACATCCGAGCTTCTCTAGGATATGAGTTCTCACCCTATCTCTAAGGGAGCACGCCAAGCCACTTGAGAAACCCATTTCGGCCCGCTTGCACCCTGGATCTCGTTCTTTCGTCATGACCAGCCTTCATGACCCATCGGTGAGGGCAGGATGAAATGCCGTAGATAGCGAGAGCTTTGCCTTCTGGCTCAGTCTCTTTTCGTCACAATGGTGGATAAACGGAGTGTACTACCCTACCGGCTGCTGCATTCTCCGACCACCATTTACGCTCAGTGTCCA
Organism: Etheostoma spectabile; assembly: GCF_008692095.1. Lineage (NCBI taxonomy): Eukaryota > Metazoa > Chordata > Actinopteri > Perciformes > Percidae > Etheostoma > Etheostoma spectabile. Next base: position 19,297,916 of record NC_045733.1, read on the forward strand.
TCACTCGCCACATCATCGACAAAAAGCAGCGATGAGATCCGAGCCACCGAACTGAACCCCTCCCGCCCGACGACGCACTCATAACCTTCCATAAATATTACACAACAGGATTGGTGACAAAGCGCAGCCTGGGGAGGGCAAAACACCTCACCTGAACGAGTTCCGACTTAACTGCCGAGAACCCGGACACAGTCTCGCTTTGGCCATACAGAGATGGTGGCCCTAAGAAGGGACCACCCTCCCCCCATATTCCCGCAGCACTCCCACAATTTCTCCCGGGGACCCGTCATAACGCCTTCTCCAGATCCACAAAACACATAGACTGGTGGGCGCACCTCCCAGGCCCCTCCCCAAGATCACTTGCGAGGAAGATCTATCCGTTGTTCCCACTGCCAGACCGGACTTCGCATGTTCCTTTTCAATCAGTTGTCTATCGGACCGAACCCCTCCTTTCCAGTACTGTGAGAGACTTACCAGGAGAGCTGATAAGTGTGATATCCTGTACTTGGCACACACCCTCTGGTCCCCTATTTTGAAGAGGGGAACCACACCCCGGTCTGCCAAT
>NC_045733.1:19298505-19298649 GCF_008692095.1 Etheostoma spectabile
AGTCTACTCCAAGGTACTGGAAAGGAGGGTTCGGCCGATAGTCGAACCTCGGATTGAAAAGGAACAATGCGGATTCCGTCCTGGCAGTGGAACAACGGATCAGATCTTTACTCTCGCAAGGATCTTGGAGGGGGCCTGGGAGTA
>NC_045733.1:19298674-19307770 GCF_008692095.1 Etheostoma spectabile
GGCATGGGAGTATGCCAACCAGTCTAATGTTGTGTTTGTGGATCTGGAGAAGGCGTTATGACGGGTCCCCCGGGAGAAATTGTGGAGGCTGCTGAGGGAATATGGGGGAGGGGGTACTTCTTAGGGCCATCAATCTCTGATGACCAAAGCGAGAGCTGGTCCGGGTTCTCGGCAGTAAGTCGGACTCGTTCAGGTGAGGGGTGGCCTCCGCCAGGCTGCGCTTTGTCACCAATCCTGTTTGTAATATTATGGAGATTCGAGGCGTGTCCGGGGCGGGGAGGGGTTGACGTTCGTGGGCTCGGGATCTCATCGCTGCTTTTTGCGGATGATGTGGCGAGTGAGGGGACCATGGAGCGTGAATGTGGTCGGAGAATCGGAGCAGCGGTGGATAGTACATTCCGTGTTATCGCACATTGTGAAGAAAAGAGCGCTGAGCCAGAAGGCAAAGCTCTCGATCTACGGCAAATTTTCATTCCTGCCCTCACCATGGTCATGAAGCTGGGGGTCATGACCGAAAGAACGAGATCCAGGGTGCAAGCGGCCGAAATGGGTTTTCAGGGAGGGTGGCTTGCGTCTTCCTTAGAGATAGGGTGAAGAAGCTCAGTCATCCGAGAGGAGCTCGGAGTAGAGCCGCTGCTCTTCGCGTTGAAAGGAGACCAGTTGAGTGGGCGGGTCTGGTAAGGATGCCTCCTGGGCCTCCTAGGGAGGTGTTCCAGGCACGTCAGCTGGGAGGAGGCCTCGGGGAAGACCCAGGACTAGGTGAGAGCTATATCTCCAAACTGGGCCTGGGAACGCCTCGGGATCCCCAGGCGGAGCTGGTTGATGTGGGCGGGAAGGGAAGTTTGGGTCCCCTACTGGAAGCTGCTGCCCCCCGGACCCGATACCGGATAAGCGTATATGAGATGGATGGAGGTAGGTAATAGCATAAAGAATATGTTTTACAATTGCTATCATAATTTTTCAATTTTCATAAACTCTTAACACACCTACAACAACGGTTGACCAAACACGTAATTTCATGTGATAAAATCACACATTGTAGAACAACACTCATTTGTTTAAATACAATGATACACTAACACAACACACTAAGTTCCAACACTGCAAACATGTCTCAAAAACAATAATCTTCCAAAACAAAACACGTGTTCTCTCCCAACATTTAGGAACATTTAGTCAGTCAAGCCCAGTGTCATACACACTAACATCAGGTGAAACTACAGGAAACTGCATTGTTTCATGTGTCGGCTGGCTCTTACCCAAGACGACAATATATTATGATCTTAGATTTGTTTACACTGCAGTTTCATTTGAAGTCATTCTACATGTTTGGTTTGTTGGGTTTAGTAAATGCTGCAGTTTGTTTCCTTTGCTGCAGAAATTCAATAAAAATATGAATGAGCCATCTCAGAGTTAGCTTTATAGAATGTAGGTTTATAAAAAAAGGGAATGAACTGAAGTTGGGGGTACTCGTCTCCTCCCCTCGTGCAGGATGTAAAAAAAAAAAAAAAGAATCAGCTTTGTCCAGGTTTGTGTAAACAAACAATTAATTTGACCAGTTACAGTAACTTGCTTTCAAGAGTACAAACACTCACTTAAAACAAATATAAAGAAGTAAAGTAAAAAAACTGCAAACCGCAAAATCTCATTGCAAAAGTCATAGCACACCATTACCGATCATTACACACTTCAATGTATTTTCTGTGCGGTGTTGGCAACGTCCGGAAACTAGTAGTGGGACAAAAATCTGGCGGAATAATAATAATAAGTATGGGCAATAATAGTTACTCGCAATTGCTGCTATTGCAGCACACATAGCACACTGAATATCATTAAAGAATAAAAACTAATTGTCATGCGATTGAAAGAACTTCAACTGTGTGTTTCCTGATTGAAATCAGCTGTGATTGATCAATTGCATAGCTTAAATCCAGCTGTTTCTCAGTAGCAAGGAATAAAAGGCAGGGGATATTTGTGTTATTTGTGAACAGTGTTCTCTTCATTAGCCTATAAGTTAGGTGTTAGAAATGATGGTATCAGTTTGACTACAAATGTGAAAGCATTTGTGAATTTGTCAGTAAAAATCCGTTGTTGTGGTCTTGGTTGAGCTTGTGTGTAAAAGAAGTTCAAGCATTTCAAATTGTTGTTAACTGTATGCATTTTGTTGAAAATAACTGGCAATGTGTTAATTGGCAGAACAGATTTTATGCTAACTGTGTTGAGTTTAAAAATGTTTGTATTGAAAAATTGTCATAGCAATCGTAAAAAAAGTAATCTAAATGTGTACAGCAACTTTTGCAATCCAATATGAGTTGTCAAAGTTTGATGGTGAGATTGTGCATGCCCTAAATGAATGCAATGTACCTTGTCACAGGTGTACATACAGTATGTCAGTGAGTTGTGATGTTTTTTTTTTTGTTATTTCAATATTTTTTTAGAGGCTTGATGAAGTCTACACTCTTCCAGTCTTCACCAGTAAAAAAAAAAAGTTTAGAGAAAAGTTTAAAAAAGTAAACAGCTGACCTCAGGTTGAAATCTGTATAAATGGGGAAATCTGTTAAAAATATTTGGGATAAAATGTACTACATAAGTTTCAATAAGACTTGTTCAAAAGCATCTTAAAGCTAAAATGATCTTAGTCCCCATGGAATTGCATTCCACATTTTTAAAAATCAAGTCAATTGTCAAAAATAAATAATTAGTCATTTTTAAATTTTGCAAAATTGACGGTTGTCAAGAGATACTTTATCGCAGGAGTGGTAGTAAGGAAACTTAGGAGTGGATTTAGTGGCATTGTATAGGTTGGCTGCTCGTCTTGTTAGGGTCCACAAAAAAAGTTCCACTACAGTGTCAAAGATATATATTGTACATTTTCTCAGCACTACTGCATTCAACAGTTGTACTAATAGTCATTTGCAGAAAAAGACAGGAAATTCATTATTACATGTTCTATCTTGAAATGTTATTTTTTAGACATATAAGCTATATATTGGTTAACTGATGTATAGTAAGCCCACAATGTAAATTATGGAGCCGAGAAAGCATAGAAAAAAAACTCATGGCCGTTCTCGGCTTCCGTAGTAATTACTAACAAAAATATATATTTGTTTAACTTAAAACATGTCAATATGAAAAATAAATATGTAATCAATTTATACACAATAGATTTGATAATTGAATAATTTTATTGCAACTTGTTTACATAGATACGTGAGCATTTATTGATCCCCAGAGGGAAAATTCAGGTGTTGCGCAGCATAAGAACGAAAATAAGTATGGATTCTCAGAGAAAAGCAAACAAATAATAGAAGTATATAATATCAAAAATATATAATAATAATAATAATAATAAATTGACTTTATGCGCTTACAAACCAAGGACGCTTAACAATCGGGGGGGGGGGGGTTAAGAGATGAAGTTGAGAGGCCAGGAGAGATTAAATTCCATAAGCCTCAGTGAAGAGGATGTTTAAGCTGGGTTTTAAAGGTATAATAGAGGAGGCAGAGCGAATGTCAAGGGGAAGCTGTTAAGAGCGATGGGCACTGACCAGAAGGCTCTGTCACCAAATGTCCATGACCTGGATTAGGGACAGCAAGCAGGTCCTTGTCAGAGGACCGCAGGGACCGTGACTGAGTGTATGGTGGAGCAGATCTGTTTGGTACTGAGGTGCAGGTCATGGAGAGATTTGTCTTCAGTTAGGAGAATTTTATATTTAATCGGGATACATTGGCAGCCAGTGGAGCTTCTTCAGGATAGGAGTGGTGAAGACCAAGTTTGTGGGGGTGAGCAACCTAGCCGCAGGGTTGGACATACTGAAGTCTGTCAATAGCTTGCTAGGAAAATAGAAAATAGAAAGCATATAAGAGCTTTAATCAAAAATTACAAGGCAACACATGAATTGCGTAATTGTACTTAAACTTGTACGAGTATGCTCAAGCAATCTTGACACAGTGGTGTGTTAGTAGCAGCAAAGTCAGCATATAAGCAGGCACAAGTATTGTATGTACAATCTATAACAGCAGAATATGAGGAAAAGTGTATACGTTAATAGTATAATTTAATTATACTATACACGGCGTAAGAAGGAGGGGTACCGCAGGTCGTTAGTCCCGGCCACTGTCGAACTCTACATCTGATAATGTAGTTCTTTTTCTGTTTTCAATTATCCACACACTCTCTGTATATCTATATTATCGCATTTAATTTTCATTGTTAAATGTAGCTACTTACTTTTTATGATTAAGTATGGTCACAGTTCATATCATTTATATTATGGTCACTTATTTCCCTATATTATTTAATTACATATTCAATTTAATTTCACTTACTTACACTGCATTTATAAATTTTTTGTAAATGGCAACCGCACTTTACAGTATTTTTTAATGCCACTTTTACAGTCATTCAATACCTTTGCTCATTGTGTCTGCGTTTGCTGTTGTTTGTGTGTCACTTGTTGTTTTTGCTTTAACTGTAGGAAAATGCTGCTGGTAATAAGGGATGAACAGTATTATCTAATCTAATCTACTAATTTATTAAAAGATAGTGTATAAAAATATTTTACGGTGCTGTAACCATGTTTTGTGTTTCTGCAGAACGGGAACTGCTGAAAACCAGTTTTAAACTGAGTCGGCCGTTTCATATTGTAATGTATTGTACTTTTTTTATCCTGTATAATAAATAAGAATGAAAAAAAATGAAATGTTGCTTAGTGATTTTTCATTTGGATATTTCTTCTTTTAATCAGAACCAGAATCCGAATCAGAAATACTTTAGTTGATCCGGAGGGAAACTCTGTGTTTACAGTTGCTCAGATATAAGAAAATATAAATAAGTAAAGCAAAGAAATCATAGGAGTGTGGATATTTACATAGTATATTATGAACAGTATTTACAAAATCACATAATTAAGGTGTTGCAATGGTGAAAAGTAATAATGTGTGAAAAGTAATAATAAAGTAATGCAGCAGTTAGTATTGCACACATTACAAGCCAGTGTTAATGCACAATACAGATATATTGTCCAGTTCAAACCCTCTAAGTGTTGTGTGTCTGTGTGTCGGACACTTAGAGGGCGGGTCTAAAGTTTGAGGGCCACAGGCAGGAATGACTTCTGTGCGCTCTGTGGGTGCATTTTGGAAAAAATTACTTACAGTTGTAGAGAGTGTAAGAACGCGATCACCATGATGAAGGTGTGGTGGGACAGTTGTCTTTCTTCCTGTGCAACTTCACCCCGGCCGGGTAGTCGTCGCGCTGGCGTGGGGTGGTGATGGTGACAGCGAGTCGAAACTTAAACCTTCCGGATGAACATTCCGTTGGCTCTTTCCCACCGGTCAGTCAACATGGTGGGTAACGAATAACACTTCACTCACCAGCCCTCACAATCTTTTTCAATCCTCATGTGTCCGTCCATCAAGCGGTTACAAGCATCCCTCTGCACCATACGGAACAAAGATTTATAAACGCTGGGGATATATGACACTTAAGTGGATTTGAATATATGGAAACACGGGCTAAAAATGTGGCAGGTTACTGGCAAACCCAAACGGTCAGAAACATAAGAATATTCCTGTACCGACTCTTGACATGAAGTTCGCCCTGTGTGTATTTCTCTGCTTGGAAATGCTCACAAAGCAAAGCTTTGGCCTCCAACGGCCAGTGCACCGTCGTTAGAGGACTAAAAAGCGTCATGGTAGTTAACGTTACAAGTTACAATATTTCAGGTTTATTACTGGAGTATACTTTCCAAACTAATTCCTGAAATCTTTATGACTGTTGACTCACACATTTATTTAAAAAATGTCTATGACTTGGTTAGTTAAAACCTGAAGCGCAAGGGCAGAGTACAGTAAGTGTGCCTTCATTTCTCTAATCTCGTGATTAATTGCTTAATATGCATGTACTTGGCCTTTAAGCCATTGGAGGACACGCAGGGACCCTTAGTTCAAATATACGTAGTAAGATGCCCGTGCAGTACATTAACTTGGGAAAGTTTATAGATTTGGTAAAAATGTACCGCTTTCAATCAATTTATTTATAGTATCATTCATAACAAGAGTTATCTCGAGACAATTTACAGATAGACCCCACTCCAGAATTTACAAGGACCCAACAGTTCTAGTAGTCTCCTCAGAGCAGCAACAGTGCGTTTCATTTCAGTCATCTTACTTTAGATAGTGTTATTGGCAAAAATTAGATTTGTAGTCTGCCAAGAGGTAGTGATAGTTGTGTTTTGACACTAAAACCATTGATAGTAAGGTATCGCCAGATCTTTGACTCTAAATGAGTTTGAACTACCATTCCAGCTGAAAATATTCCCAGTTTGCACCTATGGCAGCCAGTGCAACAAATATCAACTAGACAACTATACACAGTACCTTCCTCCACATAATATATTCTAGAATGTGTGGTATTACTTTTTTCTCTTGCCATATCAGAGACCTTTGAATCGCCCACTCCTCAAATGGAGAATTCGTCTGATATCAGGCTAATATTCACAGTTTTATAAACACTGAAGATCTCTTGTTTGGGTTTCTTTTGGGGCGAGTCAGGACCAAGACAGTCAAGAAGGCCGCCAGGGTTCAATCATTGAGAAATACTACACACGCCTGGGAAGTGGACTTCACACCAACAAGCGGGGTGGCGAAGAGATTGCATATCCCCAGCAAGCCTGCGCAACAAAATTGCGAGGGTAAGTTGGTGCATTTGTCAATGTTGGGTTCTTTGGAGTGTGCACACTGCAGAAACGTTGCACCTCTGCAGCTGGTGTTCCATCGTTGTAGGCAACACTATATAATAATCCTCGTTAATAAATGGCAAAGTTATGGTTAATCAACTTGAGTCAATTCATTTCACTGTCGTGAAATGTTATGACTGAGTATTTCATCATTAGTGTAAGAAAATAAAAATTAAGTATTAGAATTGATACAGCATAGTATGGCATATTTCGTGGAATACTGTATTGATACAGCGCCAAGTATCGATCTTTATTATATACTGTTGTCAGTTTGTCTGCGTGACAATCCCATTTGCAGCAATAAAATGAAGTGACATGAACAAACAGAGAAATATATCTTTCAGATAAACAGCGTTTGACAAATTTCCTTTTGTTGGACATTTGAAATTGGGAATAAATGATAAAATTGCATAATGCGGATATTGCAATTTGGGCCTTTTTGCCTTATTTAGTGACAGTGGATAGATATGAAAGGGGGAGAGAGATAGGGAGGACCACACAGCAAAGGTTCAATTCTAAGATAAAAAATCGGGATTCATATTTTCCCCCTAATTGTGCATTGTTACAATTTTATGATAGCCTCCAAATAATGTTGTTGGCGGTTTACAAATAATTTGAATTATTCAACAAAATGTTAATTTGTGCAACAATAACGTTATACAGACATTAGCGCATAGTTATATTAGTAAAAATATTAATCATTCATTGTTTACACTGTTTACTACTTAACAAGTTTAATTACCTATCAATCATTTATTAGTGATTTTTTTTTATAAGTGTGTTTTTATTAAGTGATTGTTTGTTAGCAGCTTTTTAAGTTCACCTCTAATGTGATGGTGAAATTAAACAGGCTGTTCACATGCTCAGAGGCGACGCATTGCATTACTGACACACACACACACACACAAAGATGGTAGATGCAGGAAACAGGAGTGAGAACAGTAAATAACGTTTGAGTTAAAGCATACTCTCACCAAAAAATGCAACCTAGGGTCTTTTTGGTAATGTACCGAGTCAAACCTTAGTTAAGGCAATTTAGCATATTTCAAAGATGTACCTATTCTCGTTTTTTGGTCAAATGGCCTTTTGAATGGGAGTCCTAACTAGCCTAAAATAGCTGTTTTTTTTAACACTAAGAAGCTCTACAATAGAACACACAGCATTGAGAACATTGTGTTCACTGAGGTTTACTAGAAAGAAAATGCTGATAGATTGGGTTGGTTATGTTTGATTATATAGAAAAGTTCCTTTTTATTCATTTTTTCAGGGGAACGTGAGTCACAATATTATCAATTAGATGTACATTATTACGTATAATGAAAACTGAGAGCTGTTGCACAAAATAACATTAACATTATTTAGTTTAAAAATTCCCTAGTGTGTTACACATTGCAGATTTTTATGATTGTTAGAAGATTCCCGTAATGTGTTAAAAAAGTGATAAACTAAGTGATCGGTTATATGTAACTGAAGAACAAATGGCATTTGTTATCCGTAACCATCTTTCCTTGCTACAGTAAATGGTAATCATCAAAATAAGTTAATATCCAGTTCATTTTTTTTAATTTAATTTATAGAATCAAATCATAACCGTCATCTCAAGAAACTTTACGATAGAGTAGATCGACCACTTTATAATGTACACAGACATTACAGTTCCAGTATTCATAAAGTAAACTCAAATTATCAATCGCATCTTTTGTTGTGAAGTGTGCCTTAGCTGGTCATTATATGGCTCCTTTCTCTCTCAGGTATGTCACACACCGAGGAAGCGCATCAGCGCGGCCAGTCAGCAGGAATCTCCATCAGCGCAGGAGGAGGAGAGAGAGAGGAGGGACAACTACGTCCAGAGGTTGTCAGTGATTCCGTTCTGGTTTGCATGTTTTTAGGGACAGTATAAACACATACACACAATCTTGCCGTTCTTAGGTTGATAATGAATGGTGTAAAGGAGAGCAAGAACCAACACTTGTATTTTAAACTGTTTATTTGCACTTTTTAGGAAAGACTCAATTCAGACAGGAATTGTCGCTTTTTAAATTTATTTAATCTCCTCTTTCAGATTTCTGCACTGGACCCAGGAACCCTCGGGGTGGATCCAGAACAAAGGAAATCTTCAAAATGTGGTAAGTGTAAAACACATGATTTGCATGCTTGCGTAGTAAAGAAAAGTTCAGTTTTTTGTTATGGACTGAAGATTTTCTCATACAGGGAGGTATTATATCGAGGCGTAGTCGGGGCGGGGAGGGGTTGCAGTTCGGTTGGCTCGGGATCTCATCGCTGCTTTTTGCGGATGATGTGGCGAGTGAGGGGACCATGGAGCGTGAGATTGGTCGGAGAATCGGAGCAGCCGGTGCGG
>NC_045733.1:19307795-19320146 GCF_008692095.1 Etheostoma spectabile
CAAGGACCCTGCTGCTTAATCACTGCTAAAAAACTTCAAACATGCTATACTTAATTGTAGCTGCCTCCGTGCTAGGCTTCCTATTAGGGTGCAGGGAAACACTTTAAATTTAATTCTTTTTTTGTGCATGAACCTATGCCTTTGCTCTCTGCGTGACAAACACACACCAACAACACCACACACACACACACACACACACACAACACACACACACACACACACACACCACACACACACAACACACACACACACACACACACACTCACACACACTCACACTCATCACAGATGACAACTCTCGGCAGAGTGTTATATTGGTGTTTTGTGGGCTGCTCCATCATCTTTAGAAATACATGTGTAGACTTTCTCAATGAATCCATATGTAAACTGCTTGTGGCGTGTATTTACACTGTATAGCTTTTGTTTCTTCCACCCCTGACATGTCGGTTACCGGGGTCTAAGTATATGTGTTATTGAAAGTACTTGAATATGAAAATATACGGGACCTTTTTAGTTGGTTTTATGGTTCTTGGTCATATCACAGTAATTCACAAAGGATTTGAGGGGAAGGTGGGAAAACAGGCTATTGAATGACAGGGTATTCATTTCCTTGAGATGTTTAGTGCCTCTTGAGTGTGTTTGACAGGAGGGAGACTCACCGGGGAGTCTGGGCTAGCAGGTGTAATGCTCGCATGAGGGTTGAGTTGATGTTTTCACCCAGAGAGCTGCGTTTAGATGTTGGTGTGCAGGTAAAAATCACTTTTCAGCTCTGTGAAGCATCACGCAATGTATCTGTTGTCGATTGAAACCCTTCATTAAATCTGCTGCCTGTGATTTCCCCCCCCCAAAAAAAAGCATTAGCGCCCGGTGTTTCATTCAGCTACCTGAGAAATGTTGAAAGTATTTCTGGGTAATGCGATGGTATCCAGACTATATAGCCTTCAACGTTCTCCCTGAATTCCCCGAGTGCCATTCCTGAAAACTACTGCTAGCCCATGCCTTTTTAACTGTGCCAGGAAAATATGAAGTTGAATGTTTTTTTTGACCATCGATTCCACCTTGTGTCCTTGACGTACCACTGTCATTTTGAAAAATGACGCGCACGTGGCTCAATCAGTACCAGGAAGTGTTGTTTGAGTTGGTAAAGATGTGTCAGGAAAATGTTGTTTATGTGTCGTCTGTGTGGTTTCTTTCCGTTAATGTGAAACCAAACCATTGTATCGACAGAGTTTATGATTTCAGAGTTGGATCTTTGCAAACTGCTTCTTCCTTAAACTGGGACGCCTAACTCTTTAGCTCCCGACTCAAATGGTAGATATAGATATATGCTACTAATGTATTTACTTGTGACTATCGGGCCATACAGACGATATAGGAGTACTCTGTATGAGTTGTATGCATGGCTTATCATGGGACGAAGTGAGGGATCTCTCCTCTCTCCAGGGAATTTCTCCCCTGTAGAGCTCATATCTGTTGGGTCAGTGAGACTTATGGCTTCCAGTCAATGTAAAACAAAAAATTTCATGTCTTCATCCAGCAAATTCCATTTCACGTTCCCATTAGTTCTGATATACGTCACTTCAGTCAGACTGTGTGTTTTTGCGTTGTAAGTCACGTTCCTGTGTGTTAAAAGCTGTGTAAATCAAAGCAAAGGCAGTTAAAGTGTGATGAATGGCTTCGGTCTTTAGGGTTTCTCTGCACTTTTCCTTGGTGCTGTACTGTAGAATTGCTGTGGATTTACTGTAAATTTCTTTGAGGAGAGGTTGTAGGGTGGCATACGCAATATGTGCATGATTATTTGAAAATTGTAAATTGTACAGAGTTACCAATTACACTCTTTCTTCTTTTGTTGGGATATAAATATGTATTCTTTGATTTTTGTTTTTTAGACTGTGTGAAATCCAATTGTACAGAGTAAAAGAGTTTCTCCCTCGCATGATTTTTTTTTTTGTCTTTTTCAGAGCTATTATTAAAGAAAGCTTAAAACTGTAAATAAAACATGTGTTGAAATATGAATGTGCACCTCAAAATGTATTTGAGAGTTAGTCAAGGGCTTCAAGAATGAAGGACCCAAATTTCTTATGGTTTCATATTTTATTTACAGAAAGAAAGGTACCTTTTTACTGAGATAACTATGTTTTTTCTCCTTGGATTCATACAATACCATGTGTCAAATGAACCTTATAAAACACTTTTATCCCTCCACACCTAAAGGGAAACTCGTTTGCCCCTTTTTTATGTAACAATAATGATCGCTCCACTTGTGTGGAATGCTTTTTTTTTTTTTTTTTTTTTTTAGATATTGTATTAATACTTAGATACTGTATTCCGACTTTAATTAATTGCAAAACTATACACAGTGGATGAATCCAGCTTGTTTAAGCTAATTTCGTTAGATTCATATTTTCTTCAGGAGCATCAGTGCCTGTGTAGGGTTTCAGTCTGACCCTTTGGGATTTTTTAGATAATTTAGAGTGAATGAAAGACTCTGAATCAATTGTTTGAGTGCAGTATTTACACTAAGAGAGGAGGGCAATTTGGTATGGAGCGTAGAATAGTAACAGTACCTGTGGGTATGAAATTAAATTTGGCATCAATACACACAACATTGGCATGTAAAATGTTGAACTGATATTAAAACACAAACATCAAAAAGTAATCTCACAATCCCATTATGTATTTCACTTGGACATTTGTATTATTGATGTCTGTTTTTTTTTTTTTTTTTTTTAAGTGTTTTTTTTTTTTTACGCCGTCAAGGATTTTTATAATGTCATGGTTTTCAGTTTCAAAACTCTCTGTCACTTGTTGTTGTCGGGGGAGGGCAAAGGGGCGTGGTTTAAGGTTATTACATAGGCTAAGCGAGACCCAGCACCTCCACAGGAATCTCACAGATGTGTTAAAAACCACACATATTGCCTATATCTTCTTCAAATTCACCTTTCAAGTACGTCTGTTTGTCTCTGCCTTTTCACATAGAAGCAGGCTCGGTTACTTTCAGTGTAGGCCTTAGTGGGCTGTTAGCAGACAGAGGTTAGTACTGTTCTCGTAATTCAGATACGTCAGCTAACTTGTGCTAATTGTAGCTAAATCTCCCGCCGGGATGGTCATCTATCTTTTATAATCTAGTATTTATAATAGCAGTAATCTGAGGAAACCATTTAGGCAGTTTGTCAGTGAACAAGTTCTGTGTTAGTGAGTGTAATTTGCCTAAAATCCTGTCAGTCAGCAGTTATACTTTGATGGAGGAGAGTTATGGGGGAGGGGCGTTTAAGGTTCCTGACAGTGAGTGTTAGCGGCAGTTAGAGAGCGCGGAGCTCGTTTTCTTACATCACGAAGAGGAATGAGGCGAGTCAAGCTTGTGCACCAGCTATAACACTGGCTTTAGGGTCCTAAAGACAGGAATTCTGTTATTATAAATCTAGATTATAGAAGATAGTGACACCCTCTTTGTCCTCCACTTCAGGCCCTCCTCGCCAAAACAGTGACAGAAAGTTAAAAAACTAAAACCAGTGACATTAGTAAAAACTCAATGTTACTGAAAAGACACAGAGCATCAGAAACAATGGAGATTGACATTGAAAACATCTATGATGCAAACAAATGTCAAAGTGAAATAATATAGGATTGTGAGATTATTATTTTTGATTTTCAATACCACAGGTTACTGTCCTGTTTAGACTCATACTTGGCAGGGTGTGCAGGATACCCTGGATTTTCTTCTCCACTTTAATTACAAATTTCACAAACATAACACATTATACATCATAAATCACTGGCTTTGTGGGATTCCCCGAATTTATGTAACTTTTTGGAAACAGTTGGGCCTTTCTCTGACATGGTACTTCTCTTTGAAAAGTTTGAATTCTCAAGGGATGTTACACAGCCTCTTCTTTTACTCTGTGAAAAAGGATAAGGATCTACAGAGTGTTCCAGCCATTGGCCTCAGAGCCTGTTTTAACCGGACATGAAATCTTTTCAAATCTAAACCTCGTCTGGGTCTTATATGAAAAATTAGTGAAACTCTGACCAAACAGGATTCATAAAAATGGACTGGCAGCAGGTAATGTTAATGTTCTCCACATGTTGATGCCGGCAGAAGACAGTAAGATCCCCAATGTCACGTTTTCTCTTGACGCAATGAAAGCCTTGGGAGAAACTTTAAGGTCTGATCAAAGCTTGTATTTATCCCTCAGCCCGAGTCTTATCGGATGACCTTCCTTTATTTTAGAGTTTCTACAGTCCGACATAGACCGTAACGGTCATGGTCCCTGACAAAAGCTTGCCTTGTGTACAAATTGACTGAGGTGCAGCTGAAATATATTCTGATTATTATTGATATTTACAGAAAGGCCATTTTAACCCAACAGCTTTGTAATAATGTTTCAGTGGAAAAAAGAAACTGTCAAAAAGTATTCTAATATTACAGCTTGGTAAAGCCCATGAGTCAAATTTTGCAAAGACATAAGCGTGTGTCGCCTTGTCATATGAGCTTCACCTGGACTAATAAGGGTACAATTAGGTTATCCGGTGTGTATATAAAAACAACCCCAGTACACTAGACCTTCACGTCAACTGCAACTAGACATCTGCAAGCATTAAGATTCACCTGAGACTAAAGTTTGATTATCAAGAGGCTGAAGACCAGATCCACTTGCTGATGTGGCAGACACCTCAATGTGTCTCAGCGTCAAGTACAGAGGATTAAAAAAACATTTGAAGACACTGGAGCCTTTTGACAAGCCAGTGTCAGGCAGACCCCGCAAGACAAACTGCCGAGAGGACCGTTTGTGGGCTCGAAAATCAAGGCCAGCCCATTTTTCCGCAGCAGAACTCCACCAGACCTGGTCCCCTGAAAGTCACTGTGTCAACCAGAACGGTTGTGGATTCTGTCTCGAAATTACCTCCATGGTCGAATCAGTGCCCAGAAGCCAGCACTAAACAAAAGACAATGGAAAACCGTGTGGCATTTGCCAAGGCCCACAGCTCGCTAAAAGGATGGATGCTGGAGAAGTGGAAGAAAGTGGATTTTTCGATGAATCTTCTATGAATTCACCACAGTTGCCGCAAATTGCAGGAGACCTACGTAGCCCGCATGGTCCAAGATTTCACCCAGAAAACCAAGTGAATTTGGTGGCGGAAAAATCATAGTCTGGGGTAACATCCAGTATGGGGGTGTGCGAGAGATCTGCAGGGGTGGAAGGCAACATCAATAGTCTCAAACAAGAATCTTAGCTACCTCTTATTCCCAACCATAAAAGAGGCAAAATCTCAGCAGGCATGGTGCTCCACATTGCATACTTCCATCTCACTTCAAAAGTTCTCACAGGCGAAGAAGATCAAGAGCTCCAGGATTGGCCGGCCCAGTCACCAGACATGAACATCATTGAGCATATGTGGGGGTTAGGATGAAAGAGGAAGCAGGAAGACCAAACAAAGAATATTGATGAACTTGGGAGGCATGCAAGAGCTGTTCCTAGCATTCCTGATGACTTCAATACATTGTGTATGAATCCTTGCCAAACCGCATGGATGCAGACCTTCAGCTCATGGAAGTCATACCAAGATATTAAATTGGATCTCACAGCACCCATTAATTTGCTGAAATATTTAGTATTTGCAGTAAATTTGTTTAATTTCTGAAATAGGAACAAAACTTTGTCTGCAAAATTTGACCTTTCGGCTTGTTTAATAATAAATCTGTTTTTAGTGAAACAATTTATTTCCAGTGCATTGAACATCATTTGGGGGTTTTAGCTTTTCATATGAGCTATTTCTTACACCAATTGATTAATTAAATTCAGGTTAATAGCAGGTGTGTGAAAAAAGGGAAAAATACAGTCAGGTTAATAGCAGGTGTTTCTACAAAATAGATAACGCACAAGACTTTTGTCAGGGACTGTAGATCTACTGCCAAGTTGCCCCTTGAGTCCTGCATATTTGTCTTTATAGAGCCGTGGCTCAAGCCATTCGCCATTCGATATGGTTTCACCAATACTGCATTTGTAGTACACAGATCATCTCCATTATTTGCGGACTTGTTTTTTTTTTATTTTTATTTTTATTTTTTTTTAGAGAACACCCTCCACTCTCTTCCTCACCTTGTCATTTTGGGCTTTAAAATAAACGGTCAAAGTCTACACTGTTCATGTTAATGATTCTACCGCAACTACAACCTCACTGCTATCAACCCAGTTAGCAGTTTTAAATATTTAGGCATTAAGGTCTTCCTGCTTAAACCAGATTATTAACGTAACTATTTGTTGCTCTTAATAGCGTTTTAAAAGACATGGAAAAGTGGATGGGTCTCCCCATGTCGATTGTGATTAAATGAATGTTTTACACAGGGTCTATTGTGAGCTCTATGGCTCTCTATATCTCTGCTGGTAGTGGCGTAAATTGCAATCAGCGATATCCAAATTTATGGAAATGCAGGCGGCGTGACTTAAGAGGATAAAAGAGATGGCGGCCCTACAGTTCCCAACTTAAACCTATTTCTGGTTATATCTTGAGACCTCCTTATTGGTTGAATCCAGGTACATGTGTTGTAGAGTACCTAAGAAAGTGCTAGACAGAGCCTTGGTCACTCCAAGGCTGGAGTTAGCGGAAACATACTGCCAATACTGCCATTACAACAGTTTAGGTCGGCCCTCAAGCATACGGTGTCCTAGGCAGAGGCTCAGCCCATCATCCTATTGGAAGTTATTTACGTGCAGCCTAAAAACTGTGCTATGGTATCCAGGCTTCATCAGTTCTTGGTGATATCCGCCGCACTGCCCTTCTATTGAGAGGTATGGGCATGTGATTACCAGGACTGATTGTTGATCTTGACGTATGTGTATGGTCTATTATTCAGTATCTTGCAATCCAGACATCAGCAGATTCCCTACAATTTCATCTGAAAATGCCCAACATGAAAATAATTATAAAAGCTCAAGGCAATCTGTACATGTTCTGGGAGTGCGCTCGTTGGTCAGTTCTAGACAGTATTGCATCCAAAGTTTCCGCAGTGATTAAGTTACTGTACCCGTTACTGTAAATGTTTGATTCAGAATGACCTTTAGCCTTCAGCTCTCTGAAGCTAAAAAAAAGTGCTGTATCATCCTTAAAGTCCATGTATAACTTTGTGCTGTAGCTTTTCTTTTGTGTGTAGTTGGAATGATTCTTTGTCTTTGCTTGTCTGTTTGTGTGTTTCGGGTCTGCACGTGTTGTTGTTCCCCTCCCTGTTTTTCTCTTGCGTTTTTGTGGCCCTGTGTTTGTTTGTAACTGTTTGTGAATGTTTTCTGATTAAAAAAAATAAAAATAAAATGTTTAAAACTAAAAATAGTTATATAAATAGAAATAGTAGTAATAGCATGTCTTGGTGACAGCCTCTTCAACATTGGGGGAAGTCTGGGACGGTGCTAAGGAGTGGCAGACCGGGGTGGTGGTTCCCTCTTCAAAAAGGGGACCAAGGGTGTGTGCCAATACAGGGATATCACACTTTCAGCCTCCCTGGTAAAGTCTCTCCAAGGTACTGGAAAGGAGGGTTCGGCCGTATCGAACCTCGGATTGAAAAGGAACAATGCGGTTCCGTCCTGGCAGTGGAACAACGGATCAGATTTTCTCTCGCAAGGATCTTGGGGGGGCATGGGAGTATGCAACCAGTCTACAGTGTTTTGTGGATCTGGAAAGGCGTATGACCGGGTCCCCCGGGAGAAATTGTGGAGGCTGCGGGAAATGGGGTGAGGGGGTTTCTTAGGGCCATCAATCTCTGGATGACCAAAGCGAGAGCTGTGTCCGGGTTCTCGGCAGTAAGTCGGACTCGTTCCAGGTGAGGGTGGCCTCCGCCAGGGCTGCGCTTTGTCACCAATCCTGTTTGTAATATTTATGGACGATTCGAGGCGTAGTCGGGGCGGGAGGGGTTGCGTTCGGTTGGCTCGGGATCTCATCGCTGCTTTTTGCGGATGATGTGGCGAGTGAGGGGACCATGGAGCGTGAGATTGGTCGGAGAATCGAGCAGCCGGTGCGGATTATTACATTCCGTTATCGCACATTGTGAAGAAAAGAGAGCTGAGCCAGAAGGCAAAGCTCTCGATCTAGGGCATTTCATTCCTGCCCTCACCTATGGTCATGAAGGCTGGTCATGACCGAAAGAACGAGATCCAGGGTGCAAGCGGCCGAAATGGGTTTTCCTCAGGAGGGTGGCTGCGTCTCCCTTAAGATAGGTGAGAAGCTCAGTCATCCGAGAGGAGCTCGGAGTAGAGCCGCTGCTCTTCGCGTTGAAAGGAGCCAGTTGAGTGGGTTCGGGCATCTGGTAAGGATGCCTCCTGGCGCCTCCCTAGGGAGGTGTTCCAGGCACGTCAGCTGGGAGGAGGCCTCGGGAAGACCCAGGACTAGGTGGAGAGCTATATCTCCAACCTGGCCTGGGAACGCCTCGGATCCCCAGGCGGAGCTGGTTGATGTGGGTCGGGAAAGGGAAGTTTGGGGTCCCTACTGGATGGAGCTGCTGCCCCCGCGACCCGATACCGGATAAGCGTATGAAGATGGATGGATGGAGTAATAGCATAAAGAATATTGTTTTACAATTGCTATCATAATTTTTCAATTTTCATAAACTCTTAACACACCTACAACAAACGGTTGACAAAACAGTTAATTTCATGTTTAAAATCACACATTGTAGAACAACACTAATTTTTTAAATACAATGATACACTAACACAACACACTAAGTCTACCAAAACACTGCAAACATGTCTCAAAATCACATAATTCTTCCAAAACACTAACACGTGTTCTCTCCCAACATTTAGGAACATTTAGTCAGTCATAGCCCAGTGTCATACAAACACTAACATCAGGTGAAACTACAGGAACTGCATTGTTTCATGTGTCAGGCTTGCTCCTTACCCAATAGACACTATATTATTGATCATAGATTTTGTTTTACACTGCAGTTTCATTTGAAGTCATTCTACATTTTTGTTTTGTTGGGTTTAGTAAATGCTGAGTTTTGTTTCCTTTGCTGCAGAAATTCAATAAAAAATATGAATGAGCCATCTCAGAGTAGCTTTATAGAATGTATGGTTTATAAAAAAAAGGAAATGAGACTGAATTGTTGGGGTACTCGTCTTCCTCTCCCTCGTGCAGGCATTTAAAAAAAAAAAAAAGAATCAGCTTTGTCCAGGTTTGTGTAAACAAACAATTAATTTGACTTCAGTTACAGTAATCTTTGCTTTCAAAGTACAACACTCACTTAACAACATATAAAGACAAGTAATTAAAAAACTGCAAACCGCAAAATCTCATTGAAAAGTCATAGCACACCATTACCGATCATTACACACATTTCAATGTATTTTCTGTGCGTGTGTTGGCAACGCTCCGGAACTAGTAGTGGGACAAAAATCTGGCGGAATAATAATAATAAGTATGGGCAATAATAGTTACTGCGCCAATTGCTGCTATTGCAGCACATCGGCACACTGAATATCATATAAAGAATAAAAACTAATTGTCATGCGATTGAAAGAACTTCAACTGTGTGTTTCCTTGATTGAAATCAGCTGTGATTGATCAATTTGCATAGCTTAAATCAGCTGTTTCTCAGTAGCAATGGAATAAAAGGCAGGGGTATATTTGTGTTTATTTGTGAACAGCTGTTCTCTTTCATTTAGCCTATAAGTTAGGTTTAGAACATGATGGTATCAGTTCTGACCTACAATGTGAAAGCATTTGTGAATTTGTCAGTAAAAATCCGTTGTTTTGGTCTTGGTTGAGCTTGTGTGTAAAAGAAGTTCAAGCATTTCAAATTTGTGTTAACTGTATGCATTTTGTGTGAAAAGTAACTGGCAATGTGTTAATTGGCAGACAGATTTTATGCTAACTGTGTTGAGTTTAAAAATGTTTGTATTGAAAAAATTGTCATAGCAATCGTAAAAAAAGTAATATAAATGTGTACAGCAACTTTTGCAATCCAATATGAGTTGTCAAAGTTGATGGTGAGATTGTGCATGCCTCTAAATGAATGCAATGTTACCTTGTCACAGGTTACATACAGTATGTCAGTGAGTTGTGATGTTTTTTTTATTGTTATTTCAATATTTTTTTAGAGGCTTGATGAAGTCTAACTCTCCAGTCTTTCACAGTAAAAAAAAAAAAAGTTTAGAGAAAAGTTATAAAAAGTAAACAGCTGACCTACAGGTTGAAATCTGTATAAATGTGGGAAATCTGTGTAAAAATATTTTGGGATAAAAATGTACTACATAATTTCAATAAGACTTGTTTCCAAAAGCATCTTAAAGCTAAAATGATCTTAGTCCCATGGAATTGCATTTCCCCATTTTTAAAAAATCAATTCAATTGTCAAAAATAAATAATTCGTCATTTTTAAATTCTTGCAAAATTGCAGGTTGTCAAGAGATACTTTATACGCAGGAGTGGGTAGTAAGGAACTAGGATTGGATTTAGTGCATTGTATAGGATTGGCTGCTCGTCTTTTTAGGGTCCACAAAAAATGTTCCACTACATGTCAAAGATAATATATTGTACATTTTCTACAGCACTTACTGCATTCAACAGTTGTACTTAATAGTTCATTTGCAGAATAAGACAGAAATTCATTATTACATGTTATCTTGAAATGTTATTTTTTAGACATATATAGCTATATTGGTTAACTGATTGTATAGTAAGCCCACAATGTAAATTATGGAAGCCGAGAATGCATAGAAAAAAAACTCATGGCCGTTCTCGGCTTCCGTAGTAATTACTAACAAAAATATATATTTTTTAACTTAAAACATGTCAATATGAAAATATAAATATGTAATGCAATTTAATACACAATAGATTTGATAATTGAATACATTTTATTGCAACTTGTTTACATAAGATACGCTGAGCATTTATTGATCCCCAGAGGGAAAATTCAGGTGTTGCAGCAGCATAAGAACAGAAAAATAAGTATGGATTCATAGAGAAAAGCAAAACATAATAATAGAAGTATATAATATCAAAATAATAATAATAATAATAATAATAATAACTTTGACTTATATAGCGCCTTTCACAAACCCAAGGACGCTTAACAATCGGGGGGGGGGGGGTTAAGAGATGAAGTTGAGAGGCCAGGAGAGATTAAATTCCATAAGCCTCAGTGAAGAGGTATGTTTTAAGCTGGGTTTTAAAGGTTATAATAGAGGAGGCAGAGCGAATGTCAAGGGGAAGCTTGTTCCAGAGCGATGGTGCACTGACACAGAAGGCTCTGTCACCAAATGTCCTGAGCCTGGAATTAGGGACAGCAAGCAGGTCCTTGTCAGAGGACCGCAGGGACCGTGACTGAGTGTATGGGTGGAGCAGATCTGTTAGGTACTGAGGTGCAGGTCCATGGAGAGATTTGTATGTCAGTAGGAGAATTTTATATTTAATCCGGGACTTAATTGGCAGCCAGTGGAGCTTCTTCAGGATAGGAGTGATGTGAAGACCAAGTTTTGTGTGGGTGAGCAACCTAGCCGCAGAGTTCTGGACATACTGAAGTCTGTCAATAGACTTGCTAGAAAAATAGAAAATAGAAAGCATATAAGAGCTTTTAATCAAAATTACAAGGCAACACATGAATTTGCGTAATTGTACTTAAACTTTGTACAGTACTGCTTCAAGCAAATTGACACAGTGGTGTTGTTAGTAGCAGCAAAGTCAGCATATAAGCAGGCACAAGTATTTGTATGTACAATCTATAACAGCAGAATATGAGGAAATAGTTATACTTTAATAGTTATAATTTAATAGTTATACTATACCCACGGCGTAAGAAGGAGGGGTACCGCAGGTCGTTAGTCCCGGCCACTGTCAGACTCTACATCTGATAATGTAGTTTCTTTTTCTGTTTTTCAATTACTCCACACACTCTCTGTATATCTATATTATCTGCATTTATATTTTTTCATTGTTAAATGTAGCCTACTTACTTTTTTATGATTAAGTATGGTCACAGTTCAATATCATTTATATTATGGTCACTTATTTTCCCTATATTATTTAATTACATATTCAATTTAATTTCACTTACTTACACTGCATTATAATTTTTTTGTAAATGGCAACCGCACTTTACAGTATCTTTTATTTAATGCCACTTTACAGTCATTCAATACCTTTTGCTCATTGTCTGCTGTTTGCCTGTTGTTTGTGTGTTCACTTGTTTGTTTTTTGCTTTTAACTGTAGGAAACTGCTGCTGATGTAATAAGGGATGAATCAAGTATTATCTAATCTAATCTTACTTAATCTTATTAAAAGATAGTGTATATAAAATTATTTACGGTGCTGTAACCATGTTTTGTGTTTCTGCAGAACGGGAACCTGCTGAAA
>NC_045733.1:19320156-19320402 GCF_008692095.1 Etheostoma spectabile
AAACTGAGTCAGGCCCGTTTTCATATTGTAATGTAATGTTACTTTTTCTAACTTTCCTGTATAATAAATATAGGAAATGAAAAAAAATGAAATGATTTTGCTTAGTGATTTTTCATTTTTGATATTTCTTCTTTTAATCAGAACCAGAATCAGAATCAGAAATACTTTATTGATCCCCGGAGGGAAACTCTGTGTTACAGTTGCTCAGATATAAGAAATATAAATAAAGAAATAAAGAAATATAAG
>NC_045733.1:19320412-19320659 GCF_008692095.1 Etheostoma spectabile
GATATTTACATAGTATATTATGATACAGTATTTACATAAATCACATAATTAAGGTGTTGCAATGGTGAAAAGTAATAATGGTGAAAAGTAATAATAATAGTAATAGCAGCAGTTGAGTATTGCACACATTACAAGCCAGTGTTAATGCACAATACAGATAATATTGTCCAGTTTCAAACCCTCTAAGTGTGTGTGTGTCTGTGTGTCGGACACTTAGAGGGAGGAGTCATAAAGTTTGATGGCCACA
>NC_045733.1:19320669-19321669 GCF_008692095.1 Etheostoma spectabile
ACTTCCTGTGGCGCTCTGTGGTGCATTTTGGAAAAAATTTACTTACAGTTGTAGAGAGTGTAAGAACTCGATCCACCATTGATGAAGTGTGTAGGGACAGTTGTCTTTCTTCCTGTGCACCTTTCACCTCCGGCCGGTAGTCGTCGCTGCTGGCCGTGGTGGTGATGTGTGACAGCGAGTCGAAACTTTAAACTTCCTGGATGAACATCCGTTGGCTCTTTTCCACCGGTCCGAGTCAACATGGTGGGTAACGCAGATAACACTTCACCTCACCAGCCCTCACAATCTTTTTCAATCCTCATTGTCTGTCCGTCCATCAAGCGGTTA
The DNA here is from genome assembly GCF_008692095.1 of Etheostoma spectabile. Lineage (NCBI taxonomy): Eukaryota > Metazoa > Chordata > Actinopteri > Perciformes > Percidae > Etheostoma > Etheostoma spectabile. The sequence continues at coordinate 19,320,997 of NC_045733.1, forward strand.
CAAGCATCCCTCTGCACCCATACGGAACAACGTTTATAAACGCTGGGATATATGACACTTAAGTGGCTTTGAATATATGGAAACACGGGCTAAAATGTTGGCAGGTTACTGGCAACCAAACGGTCAGAAACATAAGAATATCACCTGTACACGACTCTTGACATGAAGTTTCGCCCTGTGTATGTCATTCTCTGCTTGGAAATTGCTCACAAAGCAAAGCTTTGCCTTCTCAACGGCCAGTGCAACCGTCGTTAGAGGACTAAAGCGTCATGGTAGTTATACGTTACAATTTTACAATTATTTCAGGTTTTATTACTGGAAGTATACTTTCCAAACTAATTGCCTGAAATCTTTATGACTGTTTGACTCAACATTTTATTTAAAAAATTGTCTATGACTTGGTTAGTAAAACCTGAAGCGCAAGGGCAGAGTACAGTAAGTGTGCCTTCTATTCTCTAATATTCAGTGATTAAATTGCTCTTAATATGCATGTTACTTGGCCTTTAAACGCATTGGAGGACACGCAGGGACCCTTAGTTCCAATACTACAGTAAGTAAGATGCCCTGTGCAGTACAATTAACTTGAGAAAGTTTATAGATTTGGTAAAAATGTACCGCTTTCAATTCAATTTTATTTATAGTATCAATTCATAACAAGAGTTATCTCGAGACA
>NC_045733.1:19321690-19322679 GCF_008692095.1 Etheostoma spectabile
CAGAATTTACAAGGACCCAACAGTTCTAGTAGTCTCCTCCAGAGCAAGCAACAGTGCGTTTCATTTCAGTCATCTTACTTTAGATAGTAGTTATTGGCAAATTAGACTTTGTTAGTCTGCCAAAGAGGTAGTGATAGTTGTGTTTTGACACTACAAAACCATTGATTAGTAAGGTATCGCCAGATCTTTGACTCTAAATGAGTTCTGAACTACCATTCCAGCTGAAAATATTCCCAGTTTGACCAATAATGTGCAGTCCAGTGCAACAAATATCAACTAGACAACTACACATGTCACCTTCCTCCACATAATATATTCTAGAATGTGTGGTATTACTTTATTTCTCTTGCCTATATCCAGACCTTTGAATCCGCCCACTCCTCAAATGGAGAATTCCGTCTGATATCAGGTAAATATTTCACAGTTGTATAAACACTGAAGCATCTCTTGTTTGGTTTCTCTTTAGGGGCGAGTCAGGACCAAGACAGTCAAGAAGGCCGCCAGGGTCATCATTGAGAAATACTACACACGCCTGGGAAGTGACTTCCACACCAACAAGCGGGTGTGCGAAGAGATTGCCATTATCCCCAGCAAGCCTCTGCGCAACAAAATTGCAGGGTAAGTTGGTGCCATTTCAACTGTGTTGGGTTCATTTTGGAGTGTGCACACTGCAGAAACGTGCACTCCTGCTAGCTGGTGTTCCATCAGTTGTATCGGTAACACTATATAATAATCCTCGTTAATAAATGGCAAAGTTATGGTTAATTCAACTTGAGTCAATTGTCATTTCACTGTCTGTGAAATGTTATGACTGATGTTATTTCATCATTAGTGTAAGAAAAAATAAAAATAATTAGTATTAGAATTGATACAGCATAGTATGGCAATATTTTCAGTGGAAATACTGTATTGATATACAGGCGCCAAGTATCGATCTTTTATTATATACTGTTGGTCAGTTTGTCTGCTTGACAATCCCATTTTGCAGC
>NC_045733.1:19322689-19325372 GCF_008692095.1 Etheostoma spectabile
ATAAAATTGAAGTGACATGAACAAACAGAGAAATATATCTTTTCAGATAAAACAGCTGTTGACAAAGTTTCCTTTTGTTGGACATTTGAAATTGGGAATAAATGATAAAATTGCAATATATTGCGGAATATTGCAATTTTTGGGCCTTTTTTGCCTTATTTTAGTGACAGTGGATAGATATGAAAGGGGGAGAGAGATAGGGGAGGACACACAGCAAAGGTTCAATTCTAAGATAAAAAATCGGGATTCATATTTTCCCCCTAATTGTGCAATTGTTACAATTTTATGATAGCCATCCAAATAATGTTTGTTGGCGGTTTACAAATAATTTTGTAATTATTAACAAATATGTTAATTTGTGCAACAATAAACTGTTATAACAGACATTAGAGCATTAGTTATAATTAGTAAAAATATTAATCATTTCATTGTTTACCACTGTTTACTACTTAACTAAAGTTTAATTACCTATCAATCATTTATTAGTGATTTTTTTTATAAAGTGTGTTTTATTAAGTGATTGTTTGTTAGCAGCTTTTTAAGTTCACCTCTAATGTGATGGTGAAATTAAACAGGCTGTTCAGTGTCACCAGAGGAGACCGCATTGCATTACTGACACACACACACACACACAGATGGTAGATGCAGATGAAACAGGAGATGAGACAGTAAATACAACTTTGAGTTAAAGCATAACTCTCACCAAAAATGCAACCTAGGGTCTTTTTGGTAATGTACCCGAGTCAAACCTTCGTTTAAGAGCATATTTAGCATATTTTCAAAGATTTACCGTATTCTCGTTTTTTGGTCAAATGGCCTTTTGAATGGGAGTCCTACCCTAGCCTCAAAATAGCTGTTTTTTTTAACACTAAGAAGGCTCTACACATGAACACCAGCATTGAGAACATTGTGTTCACTGAGTTTACTAGAAAGAAAATGCTGAATAGATTGGGTTGGTTATTTTGATTTACTAATAGAAAGTTTTCCTTTTTTATTCATTTTTTCAGGGAACGTGAGTCACAATATTTATCAATTATATGTACATTATTACGTATAATGAACTTGAGAGCTGTTGCACAATAACCATTAACTATTAATTTTAGTAAAAATTCCCTAGTGTTTTTCACATTGCAGATTTTTATGAATTGTTAGAAGATTCCAAGTAATGTGTTAAAATTGCTGATAAACTAAGTGATCGGTTTATATGTAACTGAAGAACAAATTGGCAGTTTGTTATCCGTAACCATCTTTTCCTTGCTACAGTAAATGGTAATCATCAAAATTAAGTTAATATCAAGTTCATTTTTTTAATTTAATTTATAGAATCAAATCATAACCGTCATCTCAAGACACTTTACAGATAGAGTAGATCTAGACCACACTTTATAATGTACAAAGACATTACAGTTCCAGTAATTCATAAAGTAAACTCTAAATTATCAATCAGCATCTTTTGTTGTTGAAGTGTTGCTTATGCTGGTCATTATATTGTGCTCCTTTCTCTCTCAGGTATGTCACACACCTGATGAAGCGCATTCAGCGCGGCCCAGTCAGAGGAATCTCCATCAAGCTGCAGGAGGAGGAGAGAGAGAGGAGGGACAACTACGTCCCAGAGGTCTGCTCAGTGATTTCCTTCTTGTTTGACTGTTTTATGAGACATTAAACACATCACACACATCTTGCCGTTTCTATTAGTTTGATAATGAATGGTGTAAAGGAGAGCAAGAACCCAACACCTTTTTATTTTTAAAACTGTTTATTTGCACTTTTTAGGAAAGACTCAATTCAGACAGTAATATGTCGCTTTTTTAAATTTATTTTAATCTCATCTTTTCAGATTTCTGCACTGGACCAGGAACTCATCGAGGTGGATCCAGACACAAAGGAAATGCTCAAAATGCTGGTAAGTGTAAAACACATGTATTTTGCTGCTTTTGTTAGTAAAAGAAAAGTTTCAGTTTTTTGTTATGGACCTGAAGATTCTCATTACATGGCAGGTATTCAAACTTCTAAAGCAAATTTATTTCACTCATTTATTTTGCACATTCACATATTACAATCAGATAAAGTATAACGGGTGTATTGCACAGGGAATTCCATGTGTAACTTATGACATTAATGATAGCTGTTTATTGATCTAGTTTCCAAAGTGCCTTGGCAACCACACACAATAGCAATAACAATGCAGACATTAATGTTACGAGGTTCTGCTGGGTGTCTAAACCTCCCAGTCAGAAAAGCTTATGACATGATTCCAGTTACATACAAGTTAAGTTGCTCACCCTCTCTGAGAGCAGAGCAGTACCTTTTCTCATTTAAAAATATATGAATTAAAGCGACTATATGTAACTTTCAGTTTGTGTTGATTCTATCGGCCGCTTTAGACAAGTGTTTTTACCACACCCCCTGTCGTAAAGGTATTTCTTTACGGTGCTGTGTTGTCCACAGAGTTAGCATTACAGGGAGGTCATACAGTTGAGATTAATCTTTTGCTCAGACAGAAAATAATTCCTATCCTATAACATTTTGGTATTTTATTTTACACACTACAAAAAATAAAACCCTACAACCTATTAAGTCCTTGTAAGGTACAAAAAATAAATAACCATGTCATGACTAATGTTCTTGTTTATTTACCGGAATAATTCTCTTTTTATTTATTTTTTCTTCCTCTTGTAGGATT
>NC_045733.1:19325382-19325927 GCF_008692095.1 Etheostoma spectabile
TGGCCTCTCCAACCTTCAAGTCACTCAGCCTACTATTGGAATGAACTTCAAAACACCAAGAGGACTGTGAAATCATGTGTAATAATCCTCCTAATAAAGAGACATAATTGTTAATCAGAAGTGTTATTTTTCTTCACTTTTTACCAAGGAAGTGAATTCATTTTTTCCTAAATGATACATTACATACGTTACATGAGCATTCCACAAAGTGGCGTCAACCAGCTTTGCTCATTGTCACCTGAAACAGTCAGGCAGGAAAGGTCAGAGAGCGCAGCGACACAGCATCATGAATCCCACTAAATGTTCTTAACCCTCCTGTTGTCTTGGGGTCAAATTTGCCCCGTTTTTAAAAGTTTCTACAGCAGAAATTTGGGATTCTTTCATCCATTGTCCAAATATTACATGGATGGTGTATATATAAAACGCCATATAACAGTTCTTGCAAGTTAAAAAAAGGATAAGTTCACCACTTTATTGAATTTTGGGTGTTTTATTTCTTTAAAAAAAACTTAGACAAAAAACAATTTCATATAAATGAGGTTTCT
>NC_045733.1:19325937-19326477 GCF_008692095.1 Etheostoma spectabile
ATAGGTTCAAAAGCACTGAAGGATCAAATGCATCATAGATTCAAAAGCATCATAGGATCAAAAGCAATATGAAGCGTATTGGTAATAAAAGCATAATTGGGTCAACGTCATCATAGGTTCAAAAGCATATTGGGATCAAAAGCATCAAAGGATCCAAAGGATCAAACGCATCAAAGGATCAAAAGCATCATAGGATCAAAAACATCAAAGGATGAAAATCACCATAAGATCAAAAGCATCACAGGATCAAAAGCATCAAAGGATCAAAAGCATCATATGATCAAAATCAACATAGGATCAAAAACATCATAAGATCAAAAGCATCATAGGATCAAAATCACCATAGGATCAAAAACATCAAAGGATCAAAAGCACTGAAGGATTGAAAGCATCTTAGATTCAAATGCATCATATGATCAAACGCATTATGAAGCATATTGGGAATAAAGGCATTATAGGATCAAAAGCAACATAGGATCAAAAGCATCAAAGGATCAAAGGCAACAAAGGATCAAAAGCATCATAGGATCAAAAGCATCA
>NC_045733.1:19326487-19326807 GCF_008692095.1 Etheostoma spectabile
CAAAAGCATATTGGGAGCAAAGGCATCAAAGGATCAAAGGCATCAAAGGATCAAAATCACCATAGGATTAACAGCATCAAAGGATCAAAAGCATTAAAGGATCAAACACATCATAGGATCAAAAGCATAGTCGGGTCAAAATCATCATAGGGTCAAGAGTAGCAAAGGGTCAAAGTCATCATGAGTTTAAAAGCATCGACGGATCAACAGCATATTGTAATCAAAAGCATCAAAGGATGAAAAGCATCATAGGATCAAAAGCATCAAAGGATCAATAGCATCATAGGATCAAAAGCATCATAGGATCAAAAGCATCAAAG
>NC_045733.1:19326817-19327032 GCF_008692095.1 Etheostoma spectabile
AAGCATCATGAGATCAAAAGCATAATAGGATCAAAAGCATCATAGGGTAAAAAGCATAAAAGGATCAAAAGCATCATAGGATCAAAAGCATCAAAGGATCAAAATTATCAAAGGATCAAAGGCATCAAAACAACCATAGGATTAAAAGCATCAAAGGATCATATTAGTTCAAAAGCATCGACGGATCAACAGCATATTGTAATCAAAAGCATTAA
>NC_045733.1:19327057-19328231 GCF_008692095.1 Etheostoma spectabile
AAGGATCAAAAACATCATAGGATCAAAAGCATAGTCGGGTCAAAATCACCATAGGATCAAAAGCATCAAAGGATCAAAAGCATCATAGGATCAAAAGCATTATAGGTTCAAAAGCACTGAAGGATCGAAAGCATCATAGATTCAAAAGCATCATAGGATCAAACGCATTATGAAGCATATTGGGAATAAAGGCATTATAGGATCAAAAGCATAGTTGCGTCAAAGTCATCATAGGTTCAAAAGCATCAAAGGATCAAAAGCATATTGGGATGAAAAGCATCAAAGGATCAAAGTCATCATGAGTTCAAAAGCATCGACGGATCAAACAGCATATTGTAATCAAAAGCATTAAAGGATCAAAAACATCATAGGATCAAAAGCATAGTCGGGTCAAAATCATCATAGGGTCAAGAGCAGCAAAGGATCAAAGTCATCATGAGTTCAAAAGCATCGACGGATCAACAGCATGTTGTAATCAAAAGCATCAGAGGATCAAAAGAATCAGGGGATCAAAAGCATCAAAGGATCAAAAGCATTAAAGGATCAAAAGCATAGGATCAAAAGCATAATAGGATCAAAACCATCAAAGGATCCAAAACATCATAGGATCAAAAGCATCAAAGGATCAAAAGCATATTGGGAGAAAAGGCATCAAAGGATCAATAGCATCATAGGATCAAACGCATCAAAGGATCAAAAGCATCATATGATCAAAAGCATCATAGGTTCAAAAGCACTGAAGGATCGAAAGCATCATAGATTCAAAAGCATCATAGGATCAAACGCATTATGAAGCATATTGGGAATAAAGGATTTATAGGATCAAAAGCATAATTGGGTCAAAGTCATCATAGGTTCAAAAGCATCAAAGGATAAAAAGCATATTGGGATCAAAAGCATCAAAGGATCAAAAGGATCAAAAACATCATAGGATCAAAAGCATCAAAGGATCAAAGGCATCAAAAGATCAAAAGCATCAAAGGATCAAAAGCATCATAGGATCAAAACCACAAGGGAAAAGAATCAGGGGATCAAAAGCATCAAAGGATCAAAAGCATTAAAGGATCAAAAGCATAGGATCAAAAGCATAATAGGATCAAAACCATCAAAGGATCCAAAACATCATAGGATCAAAAGCATCAAAGGATCAAAAGCATATTGGGAGAAAAGGCAT
>NC_045733.1:19328411-19328623 GCF_008692095.1 Etheostoma spectabile
GATTTATAGGATCAAAAGCATAATTGGGTCAAAGTCATCATAGGTTCAAAAGCATCAAAGGATAAAAAGCATATTGGGATCAAAAGCATCAAAGGATCAAAAGGATCAAAAACATCATAGGATCAAAAGCATCAAAGGATCAAAGGCATCAAAAGATCAAAAGCATCAAAGGATCAAAAGCATCATAGGATCAAAACCATCAAGGGATCAAA
>NC_045733.1:19328938-19329075 GCF_008692095.1 Etheostoma spectabile
TCGACGGATCAACAGCATATTGTAATCAAAAGCATCAAAGGATCAAAAGCATCATAGGTTCAAAAGCACTGAAGAATCGAAAGCATCATAGATTCAAAAGCATCATAGGATCAAAGGCATTATGAAGCATATTGGGA
>NC_045733.1:19329200-19351433 GCF_008692095.1 Etheostoma spectabile
TCATAGGATCAAAAGCATTAAAGGATCAAAAGCATCAAAGGATCAAAAGCATCATAGGTTCAAAAGCATCAAAGGATCAAAGGCATCAAAGGATCAAAATAACCATAGGATTAAAAGCATCAAAGGATCAAAAGCATTAAAGGATCATATTAGTCATATTATATCATATTAGTTCAAAAGCATCGACGGATCAACAGCATATTGTAATCAAAAGCATTAAAGGATCAAAAACATCATAGGATCAAAAGCATAGTCGGGTCAAAATCACCATAGGATCAAAAGCATCAAAGGATCAAAAGCATCATAGGATCAAAAGCATTATAGGTTCAAAAGCACTGAAGGATCGAAAGCATCATAGATTCAAAAGCATCATAGGATCAAACGCATTATGAAGCATATTGGGAATAAAGGCATTATAGGATCAAAAGCATAGTTGCGTCAAAGTCATCATAGGTTCAAAAGCATCAAAGGATCAAAAGCATATTGGGATGAAAAGCATCAAAGGATCAAAGTCATCATGAGTTCAAAAGCATCGACGGATCAACAGCATATTGTAATCAAAAGCATTAAAGGATCAAAAACATCATAGGATCAAAAGCATAGTCGGGTCAAAATCATCATAGGGTCAAGAGCAGCAAAGGATCAAAGTCATCATGAGTTCAAAAGCATCGACGGATCAACAGCATGTTGTAATCAAAAGCATCAGAGGATCAAAAGAATCAGGGGATCAAAAGCATCAAAGGATCAAAAGCATTAAAGGATCAAAAGCATCATAGGATCAAAAGCATCAAAGGCATCAAAGGATCAAAAGCATAATAGGATCAAAACCATCAAAGGATCAAAAACATCATAGGATCAAAAGCATCAAAGGATCAAAAGCATATTGGGAGAAAAGGCATCAAAGGATCAATAGCATCATAGGATCAAAAGCATCAAAGGATCAAAAGCATCATATGATCAAAAGCATCATAGGTTCAAAAGCACTGAAGGATCGAAAGCATCATAGATTCAAAAGCATCATAGGATCAAACGCATTATGAAGCATATTGGGAATAACGGATTTATAGGATCAAAAGCATAATTGGGTCAAAGTCATCATAGGTTCAAAAGCATCAAAGGATAAAAAGCATATTGGGATCAAAAGCATCAAAGGATCAAAAGGATCAAAAACATCATAGGATCAAAAGAATCAAAGGATCAAAGGCATCAAAAGATCAAAAGCATCAAAGGATCAAAAGCATCATAGGATCAAAACCATCAAGGGATCAAAACAATCATAGGATCAAAAGCATCAAAGGATCAAAAGCATATTGGAGCAAAGGCATCAAAGGATCAAAAGCATCATAGGATCAAAAGCATCATAGGATCAAAAGCATCAAAGGATCAAGAGCATCATGAGATCAAAAGCATAATAGGATTAAAAGCATCATAGGGTTAAAAGCATGAAAGGATCAAAAACGTCATAGGATTAAAAGCATAGTCGGGTCAAAATCATCATAGGGTCAAGAGCAGCAAAGGATCAAAGTCATATTAGTTCAAAAGCATCGACGGATCAACAGCATATTGTAATCAAAAGCATCAAAGGATCAAAAGCATCATAGGATCAAAAGCATCATAGGTTCAAAAGCACTGAAGAATCAAAAGCATCATAGATTCAAAAGCATCATAGGATCAAAGGCATTATTAAGCATATTGGGAAAGGATTTATAGGATCGAAAGCATAATTGGGTCAAAGTCATCATAGGTTCAAAAGCATCAAAGGATCAAAAGCATATTGGGATCAAAAGCATCAAAGGATCAAAAGCATTAAAGGATCAAAAACATCATAGGATCAAAAGCATTAAAGGATCAAAAGCATCAAAGGATCAAAAGCATCATAGGATCAAAAGCATCATAGGTTCAAAAGCATCAAAGGATCAAAGGCATCAAAGGATAAAAATAACCATAGGATTAAAAGCATCAAAGGATCAAAAGCATTAAAGGATCAAAAACATCATAGAATCAAAAGCATAGTCGGGTCAAAATCATCATAGGGTCAAGAGCAGCAAAGGATCAAAGTCATGATGGGTTCAACAGCATCGACGGATCAACAGCATATTGTGATCAAAAGCATCATAGGGTTAAAAGCATCAAAGGATCAAAAGCATCATAAGATCAAAAGCATAATAGGATCTAAAGCATCATAGGGTTAAAAGCATAAAAGGATCAAAAGCATAAAGGGATCAAAAGCATCATAGGATCAAAAGCATCAAAGGATCAAAAGCATCAAAGGATCAAAACATCATAGGGTTAAAAGCATAAAAGGATTGAAAGCATCATAGGATCAAAAGCATCATAGGATCAAACTCATCATAGGTTCAAAAGCATTGAAGGACCAAAATCATATTGGGATCAAAGGATCAAAATCATAAAGGGTTAAAAGCATCTAGGATCAAAAGCATCAAATGACCAAAAGCATCATAAGGATAAAAAGCATCAAAGGATCTAAGGCATCAAAGGATAAAAAGCATCAAAGGATCAAAGGCATCAAAGGATCAAAAGCATCAAAGGATCAAAACCATCATAAGATCTTAAGGCATTAAGGGAGATTTGGAATGAAGCTGGCATAATGTCAGGATTCCTTTTTAGAGTATCCTGAAAAAGAGAAGAATATGCCTTTAATAGCCTGAAAAAGTGTCAATATAGCCTTGGTTTTAAGGCCTTAATTTTAAAACTGTACATCAGAATGCTCTGAAATTATGTGAGAGACACACTGGATAGGTGATGTCTCCTCCAGACGTGGAATGAAGCCGGAATAACGTCAGGATTCCTTTTTAGAGTATCCTGAAAAAGAGAAGAATATGCCTTTACTAGCCTGAAAAAGTGTCAATATAGCCTTGGTTTTATGGCCTTAATTTTAAAACTGTACATCAGAATGCTCTGAAATTACCTGAGAGAAACACTGGATAGGTGATGTCCCCACTAGATTTGGAATGAAGCTGGCATAATGTCAGGATTCCTTTTTAGAGTACCCTGAATAAGAGAAAAATATGCCTTCTGAAAAAGAGAAGAATAGCTTTACTACCGGAAAAGTTCAATATACCTTGGTTTTAGGGCCTTTAAATTTAAATGACATCAAAATGCTTTTTTTAAAATTATTTATTTTTTCCCCTCTGGGGATTTCATGGCCTCTCCACCTTCAAGCACTCAGCCACTTTTGAATGAATTAAAAACCCCAAAGGGGATGGAAATATGGAAATAATCCCCCCCAAAAAAAGAGACAAAATTTTTTTTAATCAAAGTTATTTTTCTTCCTTTTACCAAGAAGTGTTCTTTTTTCTAAATAACTTACAAGTTACATGGCTTCCAAAAGGGCGTCAACCGTTTTCCCCTTTGTCACCTGAAACTTCCAGGGAAAGGTCAGAGAGCGCAGCCACAGCATCTAACCCACAAAATGTTCTTAACCCCCTGTTGTCGGGGGGGCAATTTCCCCCTTTTTAAAAGTTCTACAGCAAAAATTTTGGGTTTCTTTCTCCTTGTCCAATATTACATGGAGTGTATATAAAACGCCTTTAAACGTTCTGCAAATTAAAAAAAAAGGGTAGTTCCCACTTTTTGAATTTGGGGTTTTATTCTTAAAAAAAAAAAATTAGACAAAAAAAAATTTCATATAAAGAGGTTTTTGCCATGAAATTTTAAAAAAAAAATTGTAAAAATAAGGTAGAAAATTGGTGTTAGTGATGTGTGTTTGAGCAGCAAGGACAAAGTCCAGATTTTTAAAAACATCGACGGTCAAAAGCAATTGTAATCAAAAGCATCAGAACTCTAGGTCAAAGCCGAAGGTCGAAGTTAGATTCAAAAAGCATCAAGGATCAAAGCATCATGGACAAAACATAAAGATCAAAAGCATATTGGAGCAAAGGCATCAAAGGATCAAAAGCATCATAGGATCAAAAGCATCAAAGGATCAAGAGCATCATGAGATCAAAAGCATAATAGGATTAAAAGCATCATAGGGTTAAAAGCATGAAAGGATCAAAAACGTCATAGGATTAAAAGCATAGTCTGGTCAAAATCATCATAGGGTCAAGATCAGCAAAGGATCAAAGTCATATTAGTTCAAAAGCATCGACGGATCAACAGCATATTGTAATCAAAAGCATCAAAGGATCAAAAGCATCATAGGATCAAAAGCATCATAGGTTCAAAAGCACTGAAGAATCAAAAGCATCATAGATTCAAAAGCATCATAGGATCAAAGGCATTATGAAGCATATTGGGAAAGGATTTATAGGATCGAAAGCATAATTGGGTCAAAGTCATCATAGGTTCAAAAGCATCAAAGGATCAAAAGCATGTTGGGATCAAAAGCATCAAAGGATCAAAAGCATTAAAGGATCAAAAACATCATAGGATCAAAAGCATTAAAGGATCAAAAGCATCAAAGGATCAAAAGCATCATAGGATCAAAAGCATCATAGGTTCAAAAGCATCAAGGATCAAAGGCATCAAAGGATAAAAAACCATAGGATTAAAAGCATCAAAGGATCAAAAGCATTAAAGGATCAAAAACATCATAGAATCAAAAGCATAGTCGGGTCAAAATCATCATAGGGTCAAGAGCAGCAAAGGATCAAAGTCATGATGGGTTCAACAGCATCGACGGATCAACAGCATATTGTGATCAAAAGCATCATAGGGTTAAAAGCATCAAAGGATCAAAGCATCATAAGATCAAAAGCATAATAGGATCTAAAGCATCATAGGGTTAAAAGCATAAAAGGATCAAAAGCATAAAGGATCAAAAGCATCATAGGATCAAAAGCATCAAAGGATCAAAAGCATCAAAGGATCAAAACATCATAGGGTTAAAAGCATAAAAGGATTGAAAGCATCATAGGATCAAAAGCATCATAGGATCAAACTCATCATAGGTTCAAAAGCATTGAAGGACCAAAATCATATTGGGATCAAAGGATCAAAATCATAAAGGTTAAAAGCATCTAGGATCAAAAGCATCAAATGACCAAAAGCATCATAAGGATAAAAAGCATCAAAGGATCTAAGGCATCAAAGGATAAAAAGCATCAAAGGATCAAAGGCATCAAAGGATCAAAAGCATCAAAGGATCAAAACCATCATAAGATCTTAAGGCATTAAGGGAGATTTGGAATGAAGCTGGCATAATGTCAGGATTCCTTTTTAGAGTATCCTGAAAAAGAGAAGAATATGCCTTTAATAGCCTGAAAAAGTGTCAATATAGCCTTGGTTTTATGGCCTTAATTTTAAAACTGTACATCAGAATGCTCTGAAATTATGTGAGCGACACACTGGATAGGTGATGTCTCCTCCAGACGTGGAATGAAGCCGGAATAACGTCAGGATTCCTTTTTAGAGTATCCTGAAAAAGAGAAGAATATGCCTTTACTAGCCTGAAAAAGTGTCAATATAGCCTTGGTTTTATGGCCTTAATTTTAAAACTGTACATCAGAATGCTCTGAAATTACCTGAGAGAAACACCGGATAGGTAATGTCCCCACTAGATTTGGAATGAAGCTGGCATAATGTCAGGATTCCTTTTTAGAGTACCCTGAATAAGAGAAAAATATGCCTTCTGAAAAAGAGAAGAATATGCCTTTACTAGCCGGAAAAAGTGTCAATATAGCCTTGGTTTTATGGCCTTAATTTTAAAACTGTACATCAGAATGCTCTGAAATTACCTGAGAGACACACTGGATAGGTGATGTCTCCTCCAGATGTGGAATGAAGCCGGAATAACATCAGGATTCCTTTTTAGAGTATCCTGAAAAAGAGAAGAATATGCCTTTACTAGCCTGAAAAAGTGTCAATATAGCCTTTGTTTTAAGGCCTTAATTTTAAAACTGTACATCAGAATGCTCTGAAATTACCTGAGAGACACACTGTATAGGTGATGTCTCCTGCAGACGTGGAAGGAAGCCGGAATAACGTCAGGATTCCTTTTTAGAGTATCCTGAAAAAGAGAAGAATATGCCTTTAATAGCCTGAAAAAGTGTCAATATAGCCTTGGTTTCAAGGCCTTCATTTTAAGACCGTACATCAGAATGCTCTGAAATTACCTGAGAGACACACTGGATAGGTGATGTCTCCTCCAGACATGGAATGAAGCCGGAATAACGTCAGGATTCCTTTTTAGAGTATCCTGAAAAAGAGAAGAATATGCCTTTAATAGCCTGAAAAAGTGTCAATATAGCCTTGGTTTCAAGGCCTTCATTTTAAGACCGTACATCAGAATGCTCTGAAATTACCTGAGAGACACACTGTATAGGTGACGTCTCCTGCAGACGTGGAAGGAAGCCGGAATAACGTCAGGATTCCTTTTTAGAGTATCCTGAAAAAGAGAAGAATATGCCTGTAATAGCCTGAAAAAGTGTCAATATAGCCTTGGTGTTAAGGCCTTAATTTTAAAACTGTACATCAGAATGCTCTGAAATTACCTGAGAGACACACTGGATAGGTGATGTCTCCTCCAGACGTGGAATGAAGCCGGAATAACGTCAGGATTCCTTTTTAGAGTATCCTGAAAAAGAGAAGAATATGCCTTTAATAGCCTGAAAAAGTGTCAATATAGCCTTGGTTTCAAGGCCTTCATTTTAAGACCGTACATCAGAATGCTCTGAAATTACCTGAGAGACACACTGTATAGGTGATGTCTCCTGCAGATGTGGAAGGAAGCCGAATAACGTCAGGATTCCTTTTTAGAGTATCCTGAAAAGAGAAGAATATGCCTGTAATAGCCTGAAAAAGTGTCAATATAGCCTTGGTGTTAAGGCCTTAATTTTAAAACTGTACATCAGAATGCTCTGAAATTACCTGAGAGACACACTGGATAGGTGATGTCTCCTCCAGACGTGGAATGAAGCCGGAATAACGTCAGGATTCCTTTTTAGAGTATCCTGAAAAAGAGAAGAATATGCCTTTAATAGCCTGAAAAAGTGTCAATATAGCCTTGGTTTCAAGGCCTTCATTTTAAGACCGTACATCAGAATGCTCTGAAATTACCTGAGAGACACACTGTATAGGTGATGTCTCCTGCAGACGTGGAAGGAAGCCGGAATAACGTCAGGATTCCTTTTTAGAGTATCCTGAAAAAGAGAAGAATATGCCTGTAATAGCCTGAAAAAGTGTCAATATAGCCTTGGTGTTAAGGCCTTAATTTTAAAACTGTACATCAGAATGCTCTGAAATTACCTGAGAGACACACTGGATAGGTGATGTCTCCTCCAGACGTGGAATGAAGCCGGAATAACGTCAGGATTCCTTTTTAGAGTATCCTGAAAAAGAGAATAATATGCCTTTAATAGCCTGAAAAAGTCTCAATATAGCCTTGGTTTCAAGGCCTTCATTTTAAGACCGTACATCAGAATGTTCTGAATTTACCTGAGAGACACACTGGATAGGTGATGTCTCCTCCAGACGTGGAATGAAGCCGGAATAACGTCAGGATTCCTTTTTAGAGTAACCTGAAAAAGAGAAGAATATGCCTTTAATAGCCTGAAAAAGTGTCAATATAGCCTTGGTTTCAAGGCCTTAATTTTAAAACTGTACATCAGAATGCTCTAAAATTACCTGAGAGAAACACTGGATAGGTAATGTCCCCACTAGATCTGGAATGAAGCTGGCATAATGTCAGGATTCCTTTTTAGAGTATCCTGAAAAAGAGAAGAATATGCCTTTAATAGCCTGAAAAAGTGTCAATATAGCCTTGGTTTCAAGGCCTTCATTTTAAGACCGTACATCAGAATGCTCTGAAATTACCTGAGAGACACACTGGATAGGTTATGTCTCCTCCAGACGTGGAATGAAGCCGGAATAACGTCAGGATTCCTTTTTAGAGTATCCTGAAAAAGAGAAGAATATGCCTTTAATAGCCTGAAAAAGTGTCAATATAGCCTTGGTTTCAAGGCCTTAATTTTAAAACTGTACATCAGAATTCTCTGAAATTACCTGAGAGAAACACTGGATAGGTAATGTCCCCTCTAGATCTGGAATGAAGCTGGCATGATGTCAGGATTCCTTTTTAGAGTATCCTGAAAAAGAGAAGAATATGCCTTTAATAGCCTGAAAAAGTGTCAATATAGCCTTGGTTTCAAGGCCTTAATTTTAAAACTGTACATCAGAATGCTCTAAAATTACCTGAGAGAAACACTGGATAGGTAATGTCCCCACTAGATCTGGAATGAAGCTGGCATAATGTCAGGATTCCTTTTTAGAGTATCCTGAAAAAGAGAAGAATATGCCTTTAATAGCCTGAAAAAGTGTCAATATAGCCTTGGTTTCAAGGCCTTCATTTTAAGACCGTACATCAGAATGCTCTGAAATTACCTGAGAGACACACTGGATAGGTTATGTCTCCTCCAGACGTGGAATGAAGCCGGAATAACGTCAGGATTCCTTTTTAGAGTATCCTGAAAAAGAGAAGAATATGCCTTTAATAGCCTGAAAAAGTGTCAATATAGCCTTGGTTTCAAGGCCTTCATTTTAAGACCGTACATCAGAATGCTCTAAAATTACCTGAGGGACACACTGGATAGGTTATGTCTCCTCCAGACTTGGAATTAAGCTGGAATAACTTCAAGATTCCTTTTTAGAGTATCCTGAAAAAGAGAAGAATATGCCTTTACTAGCCTGAAAAAGTGTCAATATAGCCTTGGTTTTAAGGCCTTAATTTTAAAACTGTACATCAGAATGCTCTGAAATTATGTGAGAGACAAACTGGATAGGTGATGTCTCCTCCAGACGTGGAATGAAGCCGGAATAACGTCAGGATTCCTTTTTAGAGTATCCTGAAAAAGAGAAGAATATGTCTTTACTAGCCTGAAAAAGTGTCAATATAGCCTTGGTTTTAAGGCCTTAATTTTAAAACTGTACATCAGAATGCTCTGAAATTATGTGAGAGACACACTGGATAGGTGATGTCTCCTCCAGACGTGGAATGAAGCCGGAATAACGTCAGGATTCCTTTTTAGAGTATCCTGAAAAAGAGAAGAATATGCCTTTAATAGCCTGAAAAAGTGTCAATATAGCCTTGGTTTTAAGGCCATGATTTTAAGGCCTTAATTTTAAAACTGTACATCAGAATGCTCTGAAATTACCTGAGAGACACACTGGATAGGTGATGTCTCCTCCAGACGTGGAATGAAGCCGGAATAACGTCAGGATTCCTTTTTAGAGTATCCTGAAAAAGAGAAGAATATGCCTTTACTAGCCTGAAAAAGTGTCAATATAGCCTTGGTTTTAAGGCCTTAATTTTAAAACTGTACATCAGAATGCTCTGAAATTATGTGAGAGACACACTGGATAGGTGATGTCTCCTCCAGACGTGGAATGAAGCCGGAATAACATCAGGATTCCTTTTTAGAGTATCCTGAAAAAGAGAAGAATATGCCTTTAATAGCCTGAAAAAGTGTCAATATAGCCTTGGTTTCAAGGCCTTAATTTTAAAACTGTACATCAGAATGCTCTGAAATTACCTGAGAGAAACACTGGATAGGTAATGTCCCCTCTAGATCTGGAATGAAGCTGGCATGATGTCAGGATTCCTTTTTAGAGTATCCTGAAAAAGAGAAGAATATGCCTTTAATAGCCTGAAAAAGTGTCAATATAGCCTTGGTTTCAAGGCCTTAATTTTAAAACTGTACATCAGAATGCTCTAAAATTACCTGAGAGAAACACTGGATAGGTAATGTCCCCCTAGATCTGGAATGAAGCTGGCATATGTCAGGATTCCTTTTTAGAGTATCCTGAAAAAGAGAAGAATATGCCTTTACTAGCCTGAAAAAGTGTCAATATAGCCTTGGTTTCAAGGCCTTCATTTTAAGACCGTACATCAGAATGCTCTGAAATTACCTGAGAGACACACTGGATAGGTGATGTCTCCTCCAGACTTGGAATGAAGCCGGAATAACGTCAGGATTCCTTTTTAGAGTATCCTGAAAAAGAGAATATGCCTTTACTAGCCTGAAAAAGTGTCAATATAGCCTTGGTTTCAAGGCCTTCATTTTAAGACCGTACATCAGAATGCTCTGAAATTACCTGCGAGACACACTGGATAGGTGATGTATCCTGCAGACTTGGAATGAAGCCGGAATGACGTCAGGATTCCTTTTTAGAGTATCCTGAAAAAGAGAAGAATATGCCTTTAATAGCCTGAAAAAGTGTCAATATAGCCTTGGTTTCAAGGCCTTAATTTTAAAACTGTACATCAGAATGCTCTGAAATTATATGAGAGACACACTGGATAGGTGATGTCTCCTCCAGACGTGGAATGAAGCCGGAATAACGTCAGGATTCCTTTTTAGAGTATCCTGAAAAAGAGAAGAATATGCCTTTAATAGCCTGAAAAAGTGTCAATATAGCCTTGGTTTCAAGGCCTTCATTTTAAGACCGTACATCAGAATGCTCTGAAATTACCTGAGAGACACACTGGATAGGTGATGTCTCCTCCAGACGTGGAATGAAGCCGGAATAACGTCAGGATTCCTTTTTAGAGTATCCTGAAAAAGAGAAGAATATGCCTTTAATAGCCTGAAAAAGTGTCAATATAGCCTTGGTTTTAAGGCCTTAATTTTAAAACTGTACATCAGAATGCTCTGAAATTACCTGAGAGACACACTGGATAGGTGATGTCTCCTCCAGACGTGGAATGAAGCCGGAATAACGTCAGGATTCCTTTTTAGAGTATCCTGAAAAAGAGAAGAATATGCCTTTAATAGCCTGAAAAAGTGTCAATATAGCCTTGGTTTCAAGGCCTTCATTTTAAGACCGTACATCAGAATGCTCTGAAATTACCTGAGAGACACACTGGATAGGTGATGTCTCCTCCAGACGTGGAATGAAGCCGGAATAACGTCAGGATTCCTTTTTAGAGTATCCTGAAAAAGAGAAGAATATGCCTTTAATAGCCTGAAAAAGTGTCAATATAGCCTTGGTTTTAAGGCCTTAATTTTAAAACTGTACATCAGAATGCTCTGAAATTACCTGAGAGACACACTGGATAGGTGATGTCTCCTCCAGACGTGGAATGAAGCCGGAATAACGTCAGGATTCCTTTTTAGAGTATCCTGAAAAGAGAATAATATGCCTTTAATAGCCTGAAAAAGTCTCAATATAGCCTTGGTTTCAAGGCCTTCATTTTAAGACCGTACATCAGAATGCTCTGAATTTACCTGAGAGACACACTGGATAGGTGATGTCTCCTCCAGACGTGGAATGAAGCCGGATAACGTCAGGATTCCTTTTTAGAGTATCCTGAAAAAAGAAGAATATGCCTTTAATAGCCTGAAAAAGTGTCAATATAGCCTTGGTTTCAAGGCCTTAATTTTAAAACTGTACATCAGAATGCTCTAAAATTACCTGAGAGAAACACTGGATAGGTAATGTCCCCACTAGATCTGGAATGAAGCTGGCATAATGTCAGGATTCCTTTTTAGAGTATCCTGAAAAAGAGAAGAATATGCCTTTAATAGCCTGAAAAGTGTCAATATAGCCTTGGTTTCAAGGCCTTCATTTAAGACCGTACATCAGAATGCTCTGAAATTACCTGAGAGACACACTGGATAGGTATGTCTCCTCCAGACGTGGAATGAAGCCGGAATAACGTCAGGATTCCTTTTTAGAGTATCCTGAAAAAGAGAAGAATATGCCTTTAATAGCCTGAAAAAGTGTCAATATAGCCTTGGTTTCAAGGCCTTAATTTTAAAACTGTACATCAGAATTCTCTGAAATTACCTGAGAGAAACACTGGATAGGTAATGTCCCCTCTAGATCTGGAATGAAGCTGGCATAATGTCAGGATTCCTTTTTAGAGTATCCTGAAAAGAGAAGAATATGCCTTTAATAGCCTGAAAAAGTGTCAATATAGCCTTGGTTTCAAGGCCTTAATTTTAAACTGTACATCAGAATGCTCTAAAATTACCTGAGAGAAACACTGGATAGGTAATGTCCCCACTAGATCTGGAATGAAGCTGGCATAACGTCAGGATTCCTTTTTAGAGTATCCTGAAAAAGAGAAGAATATGCCTTTAATAGCCTGAAAAAGTGTCAATATAGCCTTGGTTTCAAGGCCTTCATTTTAAGACCGTACATCAGAATGCTCTGAAATTACCTGAGAGACACACTGGATAGGTTATGTCTCCTCCAGACGTGGAATGAAGCCGGAATAACGTCAGGATTCCTTTTTAGAGTATCCTGAAAAAGAGAAGAATATGCCTTTAATAGCCTGAAAAAGTGTCAATATAGCCTTGGTTTCAAGGCCTTCATTTTAAGACCGTACATCAGAATGCTCTGAAATTACCTGAGAGACACACTGGATAGGTTATGTCTCCTCCAGACTTGGAATTAAGCTGGAATAACGTCAGGATTCCTTTTTAGAGTATCCTGAAAAAGAGAAGAATATGCCTTTACTAGCCTGAAAAAGTGTCAATATAGCCTTGGTTTTAAGGCCTTAATTTTAAAACTGTACATCAGAATGCTCTGAAATTATGTGAGAGACACACTGGATAGGTGATGTCTCCTCCAGACGTGGAATGAAGCCGGAATAACGTCAGGATTCCTTTTTAGAGTATCCTGAAAAAGAGAAGAATATGCCTTTACTAGCCTGAAAAAGTGTCAATATAGCCTTGGTTTTAAGGCCTTAATTTTAAAACTGTACATCAGAATGCTCTGAAATTATGTGAGAGACACACTGGATAGGTGATGTCTCCTCCAGACTTGGAATGAAGCCGGAATAACATCAGGATTCCTTTTTAGAGTATCCTGAAAAGAGAAGAATATGCCTTTAATAGCCTGAAAAGTGTCAATATAGCCTTGGTTTTAAGGCCATGATTTTAAGGCCTAAATTTTAAAACTGTACATCAGAATGCTCTGAAATTACCTGAGAGACACACTGGATAGGTGATGTCTCCTCCAGACGTGGAATGAAGCCGGAATAACGTCAGGATTCCTTTTTAGAGTATCCTGAAAAAGAGAAGAATATGCTTTACTAGCCTGAAAAAGTGTCAATATAGCCTTGGTTTTAAGGCCTTAATTTTAAAACTGTATATCAGAATGCTCTGAAATTATGTGAGAGACACACTGGATAGGTGATGTCTCCTCCAGACGTGGAATGAAGCCGGAATAACATCAGGATTCCTTTTTAGAGTATCCTGAAAAAGAGAAGAATATGCCTTTAATAGCCTGAAAAAGTGTCAATATAGCCTTGGTTTCAAGGCCTTAATTTTAAAACTGTACATCAGAATTCTCTGAAATTACCTGAGAGAAACACTGGATAGGTAATGTCCCCTCTAGATCTGGAATGAAGCTGGCATGATGTCAGGATTCCTTTTTAGAGTATCCTGAAAAAGAGAAGAATATGCCTTTAATAGCCTGAAAAAGTGTCAATATAGCCTTGGTTTCAAGGCCTTAATTTTAAAACTGTACATCAGAATGCTCTAAAATTACCTGAGAGAAACACTGGATAGGTAATGTCCCCACTAGATCTGGAATGAAGCTGGCATAATGTCAGGATTCCTTTTTAGAGTATCCTGAAAAAGAGAAGAATATGCCTTAATAGCCTGAAAAAGTGTCAATATAGCCTTGGTTTCAAGGCCTTCATTTTAAGACCGTACATCAGAATGCTCTGAAATTACCTGAGAGACACACTGGATAGGTTATGTCTCCTCCAGACGTGGAATGAAGCCGGAATAACGTCAGGATTCCTTTTTAGAGTATCCTGAAAAAGAGAAGAATATGCCTTTAATAGCCTGAAAAAGTGTCAATATAGCCTTGGTTTCAAGGCCTTCATTTTAAGACCGTACATCAGAATGCTCTAAAATTACCTGAGGGACACACTGGATAGGTTATGTCTCCTCCAGACTTGGAATTAAGCTGGAATAACGTCAGGATTCCTTTTTAGAGTATCCTGAAAAAGAGAAGAATATGTCTTTACTAGCCTGAAAAAGTGTCAATATAGCCTTGGTTTTAAGGCTTTAATTTTAAAACTGTACATCAGAATGCTCTGAAATTACCTGAGAGACACACTGGATAGGTGATGTCTCTTCCAGACGTGGAATGAAGCCGGAATAACGTCAGGATTCCTTTTTAGAGTATCCTGAAAAAGAGAAGAATATGCCTTTACTAGCCTGAAAAAGTGTCAATATAGCCTTGGTTTTAACACTAGAACTGCCATGACGGTCATTTTGACCGTTTTGCATTTTATAAGTGCAATAACTTTGCTGAAAAAAAAGATTAAATCCTGCTGGTACTTGACTTTTCCTAAAAGTGTCTGTATTTTCATTTAAAATGTTTTTCAAATTATTTACACCAAAGCCCAAAAAAATATGATCAATTTACCCTATTTTGGCCATACACGGTCAAATTGACCGCAAGGGTTTTCGCGGCATTCTTTATGTAACTTTTCGCGCGGTTGATCTTGGTTGCTTAGTAACTATCATTGTCTTTGTTAGAGAAACGTCACTACCCTATTTGTATTTGTCGGTAGTCTATTTGATTACACTGCTTTTGATTAACTTAGTTAGAAACCCATTTCGTAAAAAATGTCCAGAATGAATGACCGATTTAGGAGGTATATGACTGTTGAAACTGCCTTGGAGATGCTTCAGAACATGGGAAGTGATGATTCTGATGCTGGGGCTCTATCGGAGTCGGAGGAAAGTGACAGTGACCGTTCCTGGGTGAAGGATAGGTCCAACACTTCATCCTCATCAGAGAGTGAGTCCGTAGGCCAACAGCGGAAAAAGAGGCGACGACTGTCATCTAAGAATTCGGATCGAAATATTGCGTTTAGGCTCGATGGTCCCTTTGATGGCGTTGAGCCGGCCACGGCTGATGTTCGCGGTGAGCCGGTCACGGCAGATGTTCCCGGTGAGTTCGGCTACATAGCTGTTCTGGTCATATTTGCAATTGTAGGCTGGTATTATTATTAGTCTAGTTGTTGTTATAGCTATTATAGTTATTGTTTTTTTGGCCTTCCCGAACCATCAGACCTACCCCTCGAGCCAACATACAGCCCACCTGAGTCATCACAGCCGGAGGCGGCTGTGGAAATGGGGAAGGATGGGACGGCGTGGACGGTGCTTCCGCTGACTGACCGTGCAGGGAGAAAGCAGAGCCAAAACGTCCTGACAGAAGCTGCTGGCCCCACAGCGCACGCAAAACGCAACATTGAAGATGCGCTCACAGCCTTTGTGTGTCTCTTCGATAATGGCATGCTGAAGCACATCAGGGACTGCACTGTGGCTGAGGCCCATCGGCACCTTGGTGACAGTTCCTGGGACATGACAGTGGCTGAACTAAAGGCATTTATAGCCCTACTGTATGTCCGCGGGGCACAGGGTGCAAAACACATCAATGTGGACAGTTTGTGGTCAGAAAAATGGGGCTTGCCCTTTTTTACAGAAACAATGGCCAGAAACAGATTTAGAGAGCTCATGAAATTCCTGCGGTTCGATAAAAAAGAAACCAGACGCATTCATCTGCAGGATGACAAGTTTGCCCTGGTGTCAGCAACCTGGAACAAGTTTGTGGCAAACAGCATAGCTTGTTACAAGCCTGGTGCTGACATTACCATTGATGAGCAGCTGTTCCCCACCAAGGCCCGGTGCAAATTCATTCAGTACATGGGGAACAAGCCTGATAAATTCGGCATAAAATTTTGGCTGGCTGCGGATGTGCAATCCAAATATATGCTGAATGGGGCTCCGTATCTTGGTAAAGAGGAGACGCGGAGCAAAGGTCAGCTTGTGGGAGAGAGTGTGGTGCTGAAACTGGCGGAGCCGTTTCTGGGGAAGGGAAGAAACATTACGACTGATAATTTCTTCACCTCACTAAAACTAGCCACTGCCTTACAGGCCAAAAAGACCAGCCTGGTTGGCACCCTGGGCAAAGCAAAACGCGAGTTGCCTCCCTCTGTAAAAGAGCAGGCAGAGCTGTTCAGCACAAAGGTGCTGAAATGTGCTAATGCGACATTGACCATTTACCAGGGAAAGCCGAGAAAAAATGTCTGCATTTTGAGCTCAGTGCACACAAGTGTAGGAATAACAGATGGACCGAAGGCAAAACCCGAGTCTGTGACCTATTATAATAACACCAAATACGGCGTAGATGTGCTGGATCAGATGGCGAAGGCGTACTCCGTGAAAGGCGGTACACGAAGATGGCCAGTGGCTGTATTTTATAACATCCTCGACCTGGCTGGAATAAATGCACATGTCCTATACAAGGAGTGCACCGGCAGCAAGATTTCAAGAAGGAAGTTTTTGCTGCAGTTGGCAGAGGAGCTGAGAGCAGAGTTCATAGAGGGGAAAAGGGCAGCAGCGCACGGTGCCGGTCCGCAGCGACAGCCACCACCGCACCTGGCACAAAAACGCCGGCAGTGCCAGGTGAGGAGGAGCTGCAATCAGAACAAGACACAAGACACCTGCAACACATGCCGCAAACCCGTCTGTGGAAATTGTGTCAAAAGACGAGCTGTCACCTGCGTCGACTGCGTTTGAAAGGCAAATGTAGCCGACACATGTATTTGTAATTAGTTGTTTCATGGTTCGTTCTTGGCTCTTTTTGTTATCAGCACGGTTCCAGCTTTTACAATTTGCCTATTTTCTTTGTCATTTGTGTTAGAAATATATTTAAAAATATAATCTTAATGTATAGAAAAAAGTTATAGTGCACCAGCAGTAAAACTGCCACAGCAACTGAACTGAGAGCGGAGTTTATGGAGAAAAAAGAGCAGCGGCGCACAGTCCGAGCAGCGCTGCACACCACAGCAGACACCAAAACGGAGTTAGTGCCAGGTTAGCACACGGTATACATGTTCAAATGAGCTACATTTAGATGCTATTTGTTGTTTCCATACCATATTTTTTATGAAATAATTACGGTTTAGCTACTATGTCATGATATGAAACACGTAACCTATTAGTCCTTCTACTCAAACGTATAATTAAACTTGTTAAATTGTACATTTTGGTGTTATTTTGTTTATCTAAAGATATTCTAACACAATACATGTATTGATATTACAATTAGGTATTTTTAATTAGAGATTATAGAGTTTGGAATCTGGCGGTCAAAATGACCGCTCACGGCAGTTCTAGTAGTTATGGAATCCCGGCAGTTCTAGTGTTAAGGCCTTAATTTTAAGGCCTAAATTTTAAAACTGTATATTAGAATGCTCTGAAATTACCTGAGAGACACACTGGATAGGTGATGTCTCCTCCAGACTTGGAATTAAGCTGGAATAACGTCAGGATTCCTTTTTAGAGTGTCCTGAAAAAGAGAATAATATGCCTTTAATAGCCTGAAAAAGTGTCAATATAGCCTTGGTTTCAAGACCTTAATTTTAAAACTGTACATCAGAATGCTCTGAAATTACCTGAGAGACACACTGGATAGGTGATGTCTCCTCCAGACGTGGAATGAAGCCGGAATAACGTCAGGATTCCTTTTTAGAGTATCCTGAAAAAGAGAAGAATATGCCTTTAATAGCCTGAAAAAGTGTCAATATAGCCTTGGTTTCAAGGCCTTAATTTTAAAACTGTACATCAGAATGCTCTAAAATTATGTGAGAGACACACTGGATAGGTGATGTCTCCTCCGGACTTGGAATTAAGCTGGAATAACGTCAGGATTCCTTTTTAGAGTATCCTGAAAAAGAGAAGAATATGCCTTTACTAGCCTGAAAAAGTGTCAATATAGCCTTGGTTTTAAGGCCTTAATTTAAAACTGTACATCAGAATGTTCTGAAATTATGTGAGAGACACACTGGATAGGTGATGTCTCCTCCAGACGTGGAATGAAGCCGGAATAATGTCAGGATTCCTTTTAGAGTATCCTGAAAAGAGAAAATATGCCTTTAATAGCTTGAAAAAGTGTCAATGTAGCCTTGGTTTCAAGGCCTTAATTTTAAAACTGTACATCAGAATGCTCTGAAATTACCTGAGAGAAACACTGGATAGGTAATGTCCCCAATAGATCTGGAATGAAGCTGGCATAATGTCAGGATTCCTTTTTAGAGTATCCTGAAAAAGAGAAGAATATGCCTTTAATAGCCTGAAAAAGTGTCAATATAGCCTTGGTTTCAAGACCTTAATTTTAAAACTGTACATCAGAATGCTCTGAAATTACCTGAGAGACACACTGGATAGGTGATGTCTCCTCCAGACGTGGAATGAAGCCGGAATAATGTCAGGATTCCTTTTAGAGTATCCTGAAAAAGAGAAGAATATGCCTTTACTAGCCTGAAAAGGGTCAATATAGCCTTGGTTTAAGGCCTTAATTTTAAGGCCTTAATTTTAGAACTGTACATCAGAATGCTCTGAAATTACCTGAGAGACACACTGGATAGGTATGTCTCTCCAGACGTGGAATGAAGCCGGAATAACGTCAGGATTCCTTTTTAGAGTATCCTGAAAAAGAGAGGAATATGCCTTTAATAGCCTGAAAAAGTGTCAATATAGCCTTGGTTTCAAGACCTTAATTTTAAAACTGTACATCAGAATGCTCTGAAATTATCTGAGAGACACAATGATAGGTTATGTCTCCTCCAGACTTGAAATTAGCTGGAATAACGTCAGGATTCCTTTTTAGAGTATCTTGAAAAGAGAAAAATATGCCTTTACTAGCCTGAAAAAGTGTCAGTATAGCCTTGGTTTCAAGGCCTTCATTTTAAGACAGTACATCAGAATGCTCTGGAAATACCTGAGAGACACACTGGATAGGCTATGTCTCCTCCAGACTTGGAATTAAGCTGGAATAACGTCAGGATTCCTTTTTAGAGTATCCTGAAAAAGAGAAGAATATGCCTTTACTATTCTGAAAAACTGTCAATATAGCCTTGGTTTTAAGGCCTTAATTTTAAAACTGTACATCAGAATGCTCTGAAATTACCTGAGAGACACACTGGATAGGTGATGTCTCCTCCAGACGTGGAATGAAGCCGGAATAACGTCAGGATTCCTTTTTAGAGTATCCTGAAAAAGAGAGGAATATGCCTTTAATAGCCTGAAAAAGTGTCAATATAGCCTTGGTTTCAAGACCTTAATTTTAAAACTGTACATCAGAATGCTCTGAAATTACCTGAGAGACACAAATGATAGGTTATGTCTCCTCCAGACTTGAAATTAAGCTGGAATAACGTCAGGATTCCTTTTTAGAGTATCTTGAAAAAGAGAAAAATATGCCTTTACTAGCCTGAAAAAGTGTCAGTATAGCCTTGGTTTCAAGGCCTTCATTTTAAGACCGTACATCAGAATGCTCTGGAAATACCTGAGAGACACACTGGATAGGTTATGTCTCCTCCAGACTTGGAATTAAGCTGGAATAACGTCAGGATTCCTTTTTAGAGTATCCTGAAAAAGAGAAGAATATGCCTTTACTATTCTGAAAAACTGTCAATACAGCCTTTGTTTTAAGGCCTTAATTTTAAAACTGTACATCAGAATGCTCTGAAATTACCTGAGAGACACACTGGATAGGTGATGTCTCCTCCAGACGTGGAATGAAGCCGGAATAACGTCAGGATTCCTTTTTAGAGTATCCTGAAAAAGAGAGGAATATGCCTTTAATAGCCTGAAAAAGTGTCAATATAGCCTTGGTTTCAAGACCTTAATTTTAAAACTGTACATCAGAATGCTCTGAAATTACCTGAGCGACACAAATGATAGGTTATGTCTCCTCCAGACTTGAAATTAAGCTGGAATAACGTCAGGATTCCTTTTTAGAGTATCTTGAAAAGAGAAAAATATGCCTTTACTAGCCTGAAAAAGTGTCAGTATAGCCTGGTTTCAAGGCCTTCATTTTAAGACCGTACATCAGAATGCTCTGGAAATACCTGAGAGACACACTGGATAGGTTATGTGTCCTCCAGACTTGGAATTAAGCTGGAATAACGTCAGGATTCCTTTTTAGAGTATCCTGAAAAAGAGAGGAATATGCCTTTAATAGCCTGAAAAAGTGTCAATATAGCCTTGGTTTCAAGACCTTAATTTTAAAACTGTACATCAGAATGCTCTGAAATTACCTGAGAGACACAATGGATAGGTTATGTCTCCTCCAGACTTGAAATTAAGCTGGAATAACGTCAGGATTCCTTTTTAGAGTATCTTGAAAAAGAGAAAAATATGCCTTTACTAGCCTGAAAAAGTGTCAGTATAGCCTTGGTTTCAAGGCCTTCATTTTAAGACCGTACATCAGAATGCTCTGAAATTACCTAAGAGACACAATGGATAGGTTATGTCTCCTCCAGACTTGAAATTAAGCTGGAATAACGTCAGGATTCCTTTTTAGAGTATCTTGAAAAAGAGAAAAATATGCCTTTACTAGCCTGAAAAAGTGTCAGTATAGCCTTGGTTTCAAGGCCTTCATTTTAAGACCGTACATCAGAATGCTCTGGAAATACCTGAGAGACACACTGGATAGGTTATGTCTCCTCCAGACTTGGAATTAAGCTGGAATAACGTCGGATTCCTTTTTAGAGTATCCTGAAAAAGAGAAGAATATGTCTTTACTAGCCTGAAAAGTGTCAATATAGCCTTGGTTTTAAGGCTTTAATTTTAAAACTGTACATCAGAATGCTCTGAAATTACCTGAGAGACACACTGGATAGGTGATGTCTCTTCCAGACGTGGAATGAAGCCGAATAACGTCAGGATTCCTTTTTAGAGTATCCTGAAAAAGAGAAGAATATGCCTTTACTAGCCTGAAAAGTGTCAATATAGCCTTGGTTTTAACACTAGAACTGCCCTGACGGTCATTTTGACCGTTTTGCATTTTATAAGTGCAATAACTTTGCTGAAAAAAAAGATTAAATCCTGCTGGTACCTGACTTTCCTAAAAGTGTCTGTATTTTCATTTAAATGTTTTTCAAATTATTTACACCAAAGCCCAAAAAATATGATCAATTTACCCTATTTTGGCCATACACGGTCAAATTGACCGCAAGGTTTTCGCGGCATTCTTTATGTAACTTTTCGCGCGGTTGATCTGGTTGCTTAGTAACTATCATTGTCTTTGTTAGAGAAACGTCACTACCCTATTTTGTATTTGTCGGTAGTCTATTTGATTACACTGCTTTTGATTAACTTAGTTAGAAACCCATTTCGTAAAAAATGTCCAGAATGAATGACCGATTTAGGAGGTATATGACTGTTGAAACTGCCTTGGAGATGCTCAGAACATGGGAAGTGATGATTCTGATGCTGGGCTCTATCGGAGTCGGAGGAAAGTGACAGTGACCGTTCCTGGGTGAAGGATAGGTCCAACACTTCATCCTCATCAGAGAGTAGTCCGTAGGCCAACAGCGGAAAAAGAGGCGACGACTGTCATCTAAATTCGGATCGAAATATTGCGTTTAGGCTCGATGGTCCCTTTGATGGCGTTGAGCCGGCCACGGCTGATGTTCGCGTGAGCCGGTCACGGCAGATGTTCCCGGTGAGTTCGGCTACATAGCTGTTCTGGTCATATTTGCAATTGTAGCTGGTATTATTATTATTCTAGTTGTTGTTATACTATTATAGTTATTGTTTTTTTGGCCTTCCCGAACCATCAGACCTACCCTCGAGCCAACATACAGCCACCTGAGTCATCACAGCCGGAGGCGGCTGTGGAAATGGGGAAGGATGGGACGGCGTGGACGGTGCTTCCGCTGACTGACCGTGCAGGGAGAAAGCAGAGCCAAAACGTCCTGACAGAAGCTGCTGGCCCCACAGCGCACGCAAAACGCACATTGAAGATGCGCTCACAGCCTTTGTGTGTCTCTTCGATAATGGCATGCTGAAGCACATCAGGACTGCACTGTGGCTGAGGCCCATCGGCACCTTGGTGACAGTTCCTGGACATGACAGTGGCTGAACTAAGGCATTTATAGCCCTACTGTATGTCCGCGGGCACAGGGTGCAAAACACATCAATGTGGACCGTTTGTGGTCAGAAAAATGGGGCTTGCCCTTTTTTACAGAAACAATGGCCAGAAACAGATTTAGAGAGCTCATGAAATTCCTGCGGTTCGATAAAAAGAAACCAGACGCATTCATCTGCAGATGACAAGTTTGCCCTGGTGTCAGCAACCTGGAACAATGTTGTGGCAAACAGCATAGCTTGTTACAAGCCTGGTGCTGACATTACCATTGATGAGCAGCTGTTCCCCCCAAGGCCCGGTGCAAATTCATTCAGTACATGTGGAACAAGCCTGATAATTCGGCATAAAATTTTGGCTGGCTGC
>NC_045733.1:19651533-19734033 GCF_008692095.1 Etheostoma spectabile
TCATTTTCGCCAGGTCTTCCTCCTGCTACCACAGCCTGTCAGATGCCTGAAGCGTGTCTGACAGCTCTGCACCGGGCACTGCAGGCCGCCAGGCTCTCTGACTGCTGCAACATGCTCCATATTAGCCTGGAAACACACACCGAATACAATCAGCTCCGAGTTCCTCATCAATCTCTCGCAATACCTTATCCCAGGAGCCTGTTGTTAAGATAAAATGAGTGATGTGCAATCTGCCACATTGCCTGGCTACACACGAGGCCTGGGAAATAAGGTGAGGGGCTTTAATTTGCAGTTTTGTTATCTGCGCAAAAAGTGAGGAACAGACGTTTTCAAGGTACATTTCCAGTAAGTTGTGTCTATACTGCATACAAATTTCAATCTAATTCTTTGGCGTGTGTTCCTTTGTGGTATAATTACTGTGAACAAGTGAAGCTAGCAGCAACGAAAATAAAATAAACACAGTATATTTGACATTCAAAGTATATTGAAAGCCAATGCTTAATTCTGTGTCTGGTATTTAACATAATTAAACAATTAGCATGTGGTGTGGTTTCCCTCAAAAACAACTTCCAGATGCTTGTAGTACCCATGCCAAGCCTGAAGCCTCACACTCTGGTGACTCAATCTGGTGGCTCACAATGGACCCATACTTAGGACACACAATGTTGGTTATGTTGTTAATTTTTGCATTTGCCTAAAAGGAGCCAAGCTTTTTCCATAATGTGTCCCAGTGGCTGGGAAATATTTCTGTCTGATGTAGTGTTCTGCAACCATGTGCCATTAAACATATGCAGGATTTAGTTTCAGCCAAGCACGACAGCAGATCATTTCACTGATGAGTTCCTCCTGTCTGGTAAAAGATTACAACTCTTCAGTGGATCATTATTATTAGCCAGTGTTGTCTGTTACCAAACAGCTGTATGTCTGTTTTGGAGAACTGTGACGAGGTGAACATTTAGTGATCCCTGATGTTTCCTGTAGCGCCACCATGAGGGTGATATTTGTGGCATTGAATGAAATGTCTATTAAACTATTGGATGGATTACTATAAACTGTGATTCAGATATTCATGTTCTCTTCCATGGTGACTTGTAATAACTCTGCTGATCCTTTGACTCTGACTCTTAGGCTACCGCCAGGTCAACATTGGACTTTGTCCAATACTTTGATTTACTACCTGTAAAACTAATGACATTCCCCCATCTAGGGTGTTTGGCCCTAATTAGCTAATATTAACATGCAAACAAGCTAAACTGAGGTGGTTACATGGTACATTATAACATGCTAGCACTGTCATTGTGAGCATGTTAGCATGACAAGTAGCCTACTATACAGCTAGCATGGCTGTCCACAGAAACAAAGTTGGTTGCAATAAAAGCCTTTCCCTTGTTAGTCTTGCATTTTTTTTCAGGTTAGTTATTTCATTTTTGAATGAAAAAACAAACCAGGTTTACATAGGTTTTCATCACATGCTATCAGCTGTCACTTACCAAGCAGTCCTTTGTCGGAGTTGGATATGCACATGTCCTTCTCAGCACTGGGCAGGACGAAGCCCACCACGAAGCCGTCCACTCCGTCAGCCATTAATGTGAGGCCCAGCACAAAGAACAGCGTCCACTGGAAGCGTCCATGGCCGCAGTCCTCCATGATGGCCTCGTACTGCTCTGGCAGGTTTTCCTCCTCCTCCTCCTGCTGGGCAGCCTGACGGGCTTTCCTCCTGGCCTCCAACCGAGCTGCCCGCCGCGCCTCCTTGATCTCGTCGGGGTGGGGGATGCCTTGGTACTCCCCCTCATACATCTGCTCATCATCATCTGCGCCCTCGGTGGCATCACTACGAGCATCCTCGTCCTGTGGAGGGTAGTCCGTCTGGTAAGGGTAGCCATCTTGACCTCCTACATCCTGTGTGTAGGTGTATTCTCCACCTTCTGTCACCTGCTGGTTCAGGTTGTTGTGATAGGGGTCGTCCATGGTTCCTGCTGGGTGTAAGTGGAGCAGGACTGACTTTGCCTTGTAGCCGTCGTACTCTGAGGAAGATCAGGTTGTTAGCTATAATGGCATAATCTTCCCAAGGAGCTGTGAATTGCTCTCAGTGTTGCTGCAGGTATTCTTCGTGATCTTCAGATGATTCTTGGTCTCACACTTAGGCCTCACCAACTATACGGAAAGACGATTACCTTCCTTGATTTGCACAGTGCTGCATGCTGAACCTAAAACACAATGCACACCACACATCACATATTATCTTTCAGCAGAACAACAAAGACAAATGCACTTGTAGAGCAGAGGCATTGGTATTTAACAGTCCCCCTTGGGGCTGCTTGTGACCTGCCAAGGCAATTCCCAATCACAGTCTCTGGGATTCACAACATTTATATTATGGAAACATTAAGAGTACATCATGACCTTTGACTCTCGCTGACAAAGTCCTTGAAAACCTAGAGAAAATATAGAAGTGTGTGATTTGCCTACACTACACTACATGCAGTTGTAGAAGGGCAAGGCATTTCTTTGTTGTTTTGAATTCACCTACCACAGTTTATGCCAACTGTTTCATTTCATTTCACTGTTTCTGTTTTCATAGTTCCCTATCCTGATAATGTAATGCTATGTTATTTATTACTACTTGTAAAGGACTGTAGCCTAAATCCAAACTAAATGCAGGTTGTTTTTGTAATTAGATATTAAAAGTGTCATGAGGCAGAAAAAACTAGTTCTGGAGTCCCCTTGTAGACTGCGTGTCCTTCCACACAGCCAGATAATCTCATTGTCTCTCCACCCAGATGTTTTGACGCCATTTTGATCCATCACATAGCGCTGCTGCAATGATTCAGATCTGTCTTGACTTGAATGCTGACAAGAGGCTACAGGCACCAATAGGATGGCAAAAACCCAATTTACATTGTATTTTAGAAATTCTACTGGCTGTCACATGCTTTACTGACGAAATGACAGTGAAGGGACATATTCTTACAAATTAAACAATCTTTAGCCTGAGGCTGGATCCTCTGTAATTAAGAGATAACAAAAGATTATGTATTGTGGAAATGTTTTATGACAGACAACAAAGCTGCACAGCTGAATGTGAAATACAGCCCACAATTCATTACAAATCTTTGTAACTTTTAAAACCCTTAAAGCTAGCCATGTAACTTTAAATGTGGAAATTACAGAATAATGATAAATACTAAAACATAGTAGCAGGAGCAATAGTAACACAAGAAGAGTCATAATGTCCGTGAACGGACTCAGTAAGGTCAGTTGCACAACTAAATTTATCTAAAAGTTTGCTCATATTAGCTAACATTAGCCTCCATGAGCTAATTGTCATACCAGAGCAACTAAGTGCCAAGGAAGGCTGTAACAGCACCACCCCAAATTGTATTATGATTAAAAAAGGGGCTTCAAGATTTCATCTGTAAGACAAAAAAGAGTTGTTTCTTCATTCAAAAGTTAAATTGTGTCACTTAAAGAAAATGACATGTTTCTCTTACTTTTGACACTAATTACCATTATGTCAAAGCACTTGCTCTTTGACTGTTTTACACATGTTGTGAAAGATTAATTAAGAATCTAATACCATTCAGTACAGTGTGTTGCATTTAACATTTATCTCAATAAAAAATGCATGAAACGTTGCTATATTGCACCAAACAAGAATAGTGAGCTGTTTTCTCAAGCTTCAATCTCTCCAGAATAGAATACTGTGAACACTTTACCTGTCAAGGACTCAGGTTACATAATAAGGTCAACATATTCTCCTTGTCTTGTCCATAATATATATATTTATATATATATATATATATTATATATATATATATATATACACATATGAATAGTATTTTGTGTCATTTCTTTTGGAAAAGTGATTTATTTTGGCGTGTGCTTGGGCATTACTTGTTATATAGGTATTACTCGTTGTATAGGTATTACTTGTTATATGGGTATTACTTGTTATATGGGTATTACTTGTTATATAGGTATTACTTGTTATATGGGTATTACTCGTTTTATGGGTATTACTTGTTATATGGGTATTACTCGTTATATAGGTATTACTTGTTATAAAGGTATTACTTGTATATGGGTATTACTTGTTACATGGGTATTATTTTGTATGGGTATTACTTGTTATGTGGGTATTACTTGTTACATGGGTATTCTAGTTGTATGGGTATTACTAGTTTATGGGTATTACTATTGTATGGGGATTACTTGTTGTATGGGTATTACTTGTTATATGGGTATACTTGTTATAAAGTATTACTTTCATATGGTATTACTTGTTACATGGGTATTACTTGTTGTATGGGTATTACTTGTTATGTGGGTATTACTTGTTACATGGGTATTACTAGTTGTATGGGTATTACTAGTTGTATGGGTATTACTAGTTGTATGGGTATTACTTGTTGTATGGGTATTACTTGTTATATAGGTATTACTTGTTGTATGGGTATTACTTGTTGTATGGGTATTACTTGTTGTATGGGTATTACTTGTTATATGGGTATTACATGTTATATGGGTATTACATGTTATATGGATATTACATGTTGTATGGATATTACATGTTATATGGATATTACTTGTTATATGGATATTACTTGTTATATGGATATTACTTGTTGTATGGGTATTACTTGTTGTATGGGTATTACTTGTTATATGGGTATTACTTGTTATGTGGGTATTACTTGTTGTACGGGTATTACTTGTTATGTGGGTATTACTTGTTGTATGGGTATTACTTGTTATGTGGGTATTACTTGTTGTATGGGTATTACTTGTTATATGGGTATTACTTGTTATATAGGTATTACTTGTTATATGGGTATTACTTGTTGTATGGGTATTACTTGTTATATGGGTATTACTCGTTATATAGGTATTACTTGTTGTATGGGTATTACTTGTTATATGGGTATTACTCGTTATATAGGTATTACTTGTTATGTGGGTATTACTTGTTATATGGGTATTACTTGTTATATGGGTATTACTTGTCATATGGGTATTACTTGTTACATGGGTATTACTTGTTGTATGGGTATTACTTGTTATGTGGGTATTACTTGTTACTGGGTATTACTAGTTGTATGGGTATTACTATTGTATGGGTATTACTTGTATGGGTATTACTTGTTGTATGGGTATTACTTGTTATATAGGTATTACTTGTTATGGGTATTACTTGTTGTATGGGTATTACTTGTTATATAGGTATTACTTGTTTATGTGGGTATTACATGTTGTATGGATATTACATGTTATATGGATATTACTTGTTATATGGATATTACTTGTTATATGGATATTACTTGTTGTATGGGTATTACTTGTTGTATGGGTATTACTTGTTATATGGGTATTACTTGTTATGTGGGTATTACTTGTTGTATGGGTATTACTTGTTATGTGGGTATTACTTGTTGTACGGGTATTACTTGTTATATGGGTATTACTTTTTGTATGGGTATTACTTGTTATATGGATAATACTTGTTAAATGGATATAACTTGCTGTATAGGTATTACTCGTTATACAAGTACACTGATGGATGGTTGATTTGTTTTGGTCTGCACTGGTTTGGCGCCAGGATGACGAGCACAGTAATTTAATCCAGATTATGACTGGAGATTTTTTTTCATTTTACTCTTGTGGCCTCACATTATTGTTTCATCACAAAAGTCATGGAGGTGGTTGACAGTGGATTATGGAGTCTAGATTGATGCACGGAAACATATTTGCTGCTCGTGGATGTGTAGTTTTGAGATCCCAAAGTCTCCTGCAGAGCATGTTATGCTGTTGTTGTTGTTGTTGTTGTGTTTTTATATTTGTTTTTTTCCTTCAGTAACCTGACTACTACATGAAAACTTCAGGAGAGAAAGTAAGGTGGATGCTCCGCCTGGGAGCTGTGTTGCTTTCATCATCCTGCTGCAGCGCCTTCACTCACACAGCTGGCGCTTACATAACAGTTGGGCTAGCTGCACTCACCCCCCGTCTCCCTCCCTCTCCCGTCATGTCTAACTCATTGATCTGTGTTTGTGTTTATGAATGTGTCAACTCGACCACCCTTGTCCATAACATACGCACACACACTAATTTAGATGGTAATTTATGCCTGTGCTGAGTTTGCCTATAGGTCATAGTGTGCCTACTTCCTCGGAGTGTCCCCAGTGTTGAAAAGTCAAAGAGCTGCTTATTTATCATGAAATCAATATAAGTCGGAAGTTTAACAGGGAGCAGATAGGTCACTGTGTAATTTCCAAATAGTTCTCTCAATTCCACAAGTGACCTTTTACCGTTCAGATCATGTATTAGTTTTATTGAGCCTAACCTTTTTGTCTTTGCCTCAGCAGTTTATGTAGCTTGATCAACAGAGAGTGGCAGAACCATACACACCTATGAAGTAAGAGATAAATGCTGAAATCCCAGTATATAAAACAGTTGAGCTGCTCTGGGGCCAGCTTTAGCCTCATTCCTATTCCTTCTCTCAGTATGAGTGCAATCTTCCACTGCTGGTCACAGAGCAGCTCCAGGTGCCTTTCTCTGCCTTCACATCAGAAGTTACAGAAAGTTGGGGAAGTGTTTACTTATTAACTTTCTTCACACATATTTGCACATCCAGGGACTTGGATGTAGGCTGTAATTATCTTTGGAAAGTGTAGAAATTGATAAAACCATTAAAAATCACAGCTTTGGGGAAATGGGGAGGACATTTTCTTTTTTGAAGCAGTTTTTAAAGACTTTACAGACTTTTAACTTGTACCAATGTTGTTGCACCATAACAATTTATATGAAAAAATCACAGCTTATTGCTCAACATTTTATTGATTATCTGCCGTGGTCATGGTTATAATTAGTTCTTTAACCTCAGATGCGTCTTTGTTTTGCATTTTGTCATCTTGATCCTTCCTTCTCTTTTCTCTCTGTTTTAATCAGCCCCTCAGGGTGACTGCATCACACCTGTCTCTCATTCTGCTTTGATATGCATTTTTTCTTTGCCACTTAGGTAAGAGATAGTACAACAACATCTACTGTTTCTTTAGAAAAGTTGTGTCTGTTGGTAGATTCACTCAACCATCAACCATCATCATTTTAATCTCAGCTCCTCTGTCACCTTGAGAGGTCAAAAGACAGTACTCTGTGATTTCTGGGGACTACCTGTCCACTACCCAGCCACGTACTTTTATTGGTAACTTGTTTTTGAGTCAAATAGCATCCTGCATTCCAACTGGTATGAGAGTATACTATTTCCTACATATCTTCACATGTGAGTAGCAGGGTCCTTGAGGTTGACAAAATAACAATTCATTTATGGTCTGAGCCCAGTGGTGAGGCAACAGATGAAACAGGTAAAACAAAAACATAGATGATGGTGCCATGGCCTAAATTATTTCTCACTTCCTCAATACTTCCTTGTCAAAATAAACTAAACAGCACAAAACAACCATGTAAGATACAAACAAAGTTGTCTTACCAGAGTTGGCATTCCCTTAATATAAAAATGACTTCTGAACCAAATAAACATAAATAAAAAAAATTGCTAACGTCCAAGTAGCTAACGTCCAAAGCCTACATGTCAGTTTATCCTAAGGCCGAGCTGCAGCCGAGGCTGAGGGATTAGGATCCAACCTCACGATCCCCCACCACCATCCCCCCTCACCAGGGCTCATCCCTACAGGAAACTCCCCGGAACTAACCCTCTCCCCACCCCCCTATCTCTGGACCAAGTGGTACAGTCCTCCAAGT
Source organism: Etheostoma spectabile (assembly GCF_008692095.1). Classification (NCBI taxonomy): domain Eukaryota; kingdom Metazoa; phylum Chordata; class Actinopteri; order Perciformes; family Percidae; genus Etheostoma; species Etheostoma spectabile. Next base: position 19,659,286 of record NC_045733.1, read on the forward strand.
GTAAAGAGCAACAGGCTCTACCGATAGTGGCTGCAAACTGTGGAGATACTCTACAGGATTTTCAGTGATACTCTTGATCTCTACAGGCGCTCCTCTACAGAGAGGTCAGGGGTCATGGTGAGCTGCCAAACCAGCAGCCCTGGATCTCGTAGAAATCCTGTGTTTTTTTAGATTTAGACATGGCCCTTCCATGATCTGCAATCATTGTCATGAGTGTATAAAAAAATGTGCAGCTTTCATACCAGAAGATGGCACACGACCAAAACATAAAAAGTACCTACGCACAGAAATATACACTTGTATAAAACCGGGCGTACGCCAGGTCCTGCACACCTTTCCTTTACACATCACAATCAACTTGAACGGGAACGAGCGACAGAGCCCGCCCTGCCTTCTCCCACAAATTAAATGCGCCCCAGACGTCATTCTTTGTCCAATCACTACCGGTTATCCCGCTGCACACGGAAAAAATACTTCTTGTGACGTCGGAGGTGCTGATCGCCGAGGTGGAGGTGAGAAAAACATGTTCTGTTTGGAGGTTTTTCATCTTGGATAAGGAATGGCCGAAATTTAAAAAAAGTCTAATGTCAAAGTGGAAATCAAGCCATTAGTGGCAGCGCCACAGCAGAACCACAACAACATGCTTCTTAGTGTCATCACAGTAGTGGACTGTGACAGCATATTTGAACAATGGTTGTCTACAGTTACACCAGCCATGGATGAGCCCTTCTGTCCTATAAGCAGAAGGGCAATAGCTGTTTGTGCTGTCAAAGTGCCCTTGAGTAAGACATTGACTCTCTGCAGCTGCTCATCCATCCAGAGTTACTCCAGATAAGCATGTCAACAAAACTGGCTGAAATATTCGTCTTCCCTTGAAGCAGGAAGGGCAGCCTGCTGGTTCACTCTGTTGGTTGTGGATGAATGCAGAGGTGATAACGAATGTGTGTAAGTGGCACCTACTGCTAGAGATGGATAACCAAAGCTCTCCTACACCACACATAGTCCCTGTGGTTCCATGCAGAAAAATAGAGAGGACTGCCCCAGAGAGAGCTACAGTTGGATGATATGGTGGATTGATGCCAGGCTCTTTCTACATAATAGAATATTATAGACCATAAATCGCTTTTAACTTATGGAGGTATTACTTGGGACTCAAGAGGCCTTCACCTTCTGAAGTCTCCCTTGGCCAAAACATCTTTATGTGGTTTGTTTTTGATGGAAGTGTTTACGGTGTGCTCCTTTAATGTGAAAGTGAAAGGCTTGATGCATCAAAAGATCCTGAATATCCAGAATGTCTGCCGTGTGCTGGACATTACACGTAACTAAGTACATTTATTTACTAACATAAATAAGTTCATACATTATAGAAAATCTCAGGCACTTGTAGACTACTTCTTTAAAAATATTTAGTATTTTAAGTCTCAATTCATGTATTGTTCTGTATTGTTATATATAATCCCATGGTGCCATCTTAAAATAGCTTGATTTGTTTGCTAAGTAAAAGATCTGCATAATTCATCTAACACTGGTGGTGGTGGACATCATCATCATACATTAGTAGGATGGAGAGAGCAGGGTTAACTCAAACTCATCTACAGCAGTATTCTCCTACTGTTTTGGCTCGGGATCCTTTATAATGAGGAGGTGTCGACTTGCGACCCCTCTTCGCTGCTTGAATGTGTCATCCAGTTGTGACCAGTTCAACCGAAGAGTGTTTTCCCCTTATATTATACAAATCATTTTCAACGTTTCAGTTGTCTAGAAACAATACTGCGGACTTCCCATGTAATGTGCAATCTCTTACAGTTGCATGCTAACTACATTACATTATGTTGCATAATTGTCACTATATGGACAACACTTTTAAATGGCGCTCACACCAGTGCACTACATAACAAACGGTGAATTACCTAATAACATGGTATTTTTTTCTTTTCTTTTTGCCAATATGCCTTACCCAAATGGCAAAGCTAATAACAGAAGACCTGCAAGGCCAAAATGCATGTACCACGCTGCATTTAAAACCTCAGTTCTTCTAGTTTCTCAAAGTGTGCTCGTTTTGCAGGTAATTATGCACAAACTACACTACATCAGTTCAAACATGGTTCAAAGTTCTTTTGGTCCTGGTCTATAAGAAGTCATATTTTAAAATCAATAACTAAGACATGTTTTATGTCACACTATGTGAAACACCACACATACCTTCTACACGTTGTCAACAGCACTTTACAAAGTTTCAGACCTCTAGGCCTGCAGTCAGTCTGCAGCTCATCCACCCCCACCAGGGGACATGGTATGGCCTGCTATGGGACATCATTATAGAGAGTAGATGTCTTGCATAGAGGCAAAGCTCTCTAATCCGAAGGCCAGATAATTTGAGTGCAAAGAGGATTAGCTCCACCCCAGCAGAGCCATTGGCTAAATTTAGCCCCCATACTCTGTCTACACCAGTCTCTATTTAACTCCTCCTCCAAGCCCCGGCCTTGACTGCCTTTACCCATCCATCCACTGTCACACTGTCCACCAATCACGTGCTCTAGTTCATAATAACACCATCATGGCGTTCAGGTCCAATATGTATGAATTATAAAGTGTAAAATAACATCTTGTTGGGATCATGTAGATGGGAGTTATCCTGAGAGGGGAAGTAGTGTTTTGGCTGTTTCTCCATAATGTCTCTGCCCTTCATCTGCAGAGCTTCGTCCTGTGTTGAACACATTGGGATTACAGTGGATGGCTTCTAGGACGGCCTCAGGAGGAGGAGCCCAGCCACACAATCTCTGCAATGGCAAGCCAGCTGGATTGCAGGGGGGAAGGATTCTGGGAAAAGTGATAAAACCCACTCCTTGTGTCCATTTTCTTACTGGTCTTTCTGGTTTTGAAACCACTGTGTGCTGCTGCTTACTTTATTATTTTTATGACTGTTTCTCTTCTCTGACCCCTGACACCCTTACATGCATTTAAAGCTTATTCTACACAGCCAATAAAATGCAAACCTGTTCTCACTCCCAATTACTTACTATTACTATTTTACAGTGGCTATGTGGGGAGTTTAGAGCCACCCAAGATGATTGTGATTGGTTGAAAGAAATGCCAATAAACCAGAGCAGTTTTTCTCCCATCCCAGAATTCTGGACAAGCGAGACCCTCCGCCGCTCTGCAGCATGTGGATGGTCTGGCAAAGTGAGACTAACGTCTTTATGGAACACACTGTAAGACAACGTAGTTTTAAGAGTGACAACAGTAACGAGTAGTATGAAAGACCAAATATCTGAGAAAGGAGGTTGGTTGGGCTGACAACACAGGACTTTCACCCAGGAGACCAGGGTTTATGTCCTCTTCTTGTCCCACTGTTCACTAAAATGTACATTTTGGAAGTTAAACGTCGACCTGACCAAGTGCGTCTCAATGTGACCCCAAAGGGCTTCAGAGACTCTAAAGGAAAGCCATGCATGTGGAAAGGTGATGAAAATGCACCCAATATAAATGTACTGTGGGTTGTATTGACGTGGGAAATGATTCACTTTCGCTATTTTTCTTGTCTTACAAGAACAATTGATACATGTTGGTGTTGTTTGCTTTCTGTCTTGATTGTAGTTTATAAGCCCAACCATCCTGTACATTTTGTTGTGGCTCATTTTCCCTCTCCTTCTTGTCTACTTGTTCCATGTGCATGGGGTAAACAGTTAAAAATCCCATGTGGTGAAAAAATCGTCTCTGACACAATCATGCGTAATACAATCCAAAGTATGATACGTTTCAGAGTAAGTGATTACCTTTATGACTGGATTATGTTAAATTTATGATTTTCTGTCTCACATTGGGAACATATTGGTTAATACAAAACATGTAACAGAAGCCTGAAAACTTTATAGAAATATTCAGGGAGATGAAATTGGGGATTATGCGTCAGCAACAGTGATCATGCCCTCTCTGTTTATTTCCCCGACTGTGCTTCTTTTGAATTTTCTTTCTGAAGTCACTGTGCCTTCCCTCGTCCTGTTTGCTCCTGATTACAGAGGAGAGATCTGAGGGAGTTAATCTGCTGGGCTTTACTGAATGGACGGGGGAGGGAGGCAGCGTGGGTCGGACCACCCCAAATCCCTCATTTGGTTGGACATGCCAGATCACCTGACCTGGTCTTTGGCGTGCATCCAGGACTGCATGTGTAGTACATGTAGACTTAGACAAAGGCACAGGATGGTAAACTTTGACCTAGACACAAGCATTATGAGGCAAATGGCAAACTGTAGGGACAAAATGAAATCCTAGTTTTACTATATTGAAAACCATAGGTCGGAATATATTATTTTAGTATTCAGGATGATTGGTGTAACAAACACACACACACACACACACACCACAATCACACATACACACACAAACACACACCCACACACACACACACACACCCACGTTTGTGTGACACTGATTTGTGTTGTGGTGTGTTAAGACTCCACAAAGACAGTACATCCCAGCGGATAGGATCAGCGGGACTCACTGACCTGTGGCACCAAAGACACTGACATCTTGTGGACATGACAGGGACTGAGCTTTTTCAGTCTACCACTAATTATTATAAGTATCTTATCATAACATAATGATCATAAATAATGTTCGACTGCAAAAGCTCAGTGAGTTAGATTATTGAGCATTGACAGTAAAAGCTCTCTTGCTTTTTCTCTGTCTCTTCTTGGGATTTCTTTAACTTTATGTTAACAGCCAATTATAATAATATTGTATTATAAATAAATTCTAATACAAGCTTAACGTGCCCATGTTCGGCTCATTGTCAAGTTCATAATTGTATTTTGAAGTTGTACCAGAATAGCTTTACATGGCTTCGTTTTCTAAAAACTCCATATTTTTGTTGTTGCACATTGCTGCAGATCCTGTTTTCACCCTGTGTGTTTAGGTCTCTGTTTTAGTTCCAGAGTGAGACATCTTACTTGTTTTAGCTCCATAGTGAGACATCTCAGTTGTTTTAGCTCCAGAGTGAGACAGCTCACTTGTTTTAGTTCCAGAGTGAGACATCTCACTTGTTTTAGCTCCAGAGTGAGACTTCTCACTTGTTTTAGCTCCAGAGTGAGACATCTTAGCTCCAGCGTGAGACTTCTCACTAGTTTTAGCTCCAGAGTGAGAATTGCTCGTGCGTATTTTCAGCAGTGGATTCATACATTTGTTGCTCTTTTTCTGGAACTAGCATGTGTTAGGTTGCCTCAAAATAATGTTTACATGTTTATTGCAAAAAAAGTATGGCAAATGGTGGTGTTTGAAATGGTTTTTGGACAACATTTGAAGTCTCAGGCAGAGAGGAACAATATACTGTCATTGTTAACACATGGATTGCTTTTTAGTAGGATCATCTGATAGTTAGTTTTGGTGTTATCATGGCATTTAACAATTTAGAAAAACATACACCTTTAAAAGGAGGACAGGTCCAACCGGCTGTGGGATGCTAATGTTTGATGTTATCTGAATGACAGCAGCATGCATGGTGTACTGATGTCTGAGCAATTACACCACACAGTATCAAGGTCATTCTGAGGTATGTGCTGATGCTCTGAGGCATTCTAACAAGCTGAGATGGAAAAATGAGGAGTTGCTGGAAAATCACACATCCAGAGTTAATTTAAAGCTGACAGTTACCGAGAATATGTGTGACATACCCTGAGAGTTGTTTTACCTGTAGGGTTAGCATGTAAAAAGCCTGGTGAAACAAAGGACTGTGAACTATGTTTCCTAGAACAAACAGCTGAGAGGAAGCCTCGGGAGAGGTTTTTGGTCTTTATGCTGTCAGAATGTTCAATAGGCCTCCTGAACATTTCTCACCTTTGCCAAAATAACTTTGATGAACTTTGAAGCAAAACAGTCGTGGCATCTGTTTGTTGAAATGTTGAGATTTTTTTGTGCAAGACAAATATTTACACGCTGAGAGATTCATGACTTTAAATGTGCTGTATTCATATAGCGCTTTTCCAGTCTTAACAACTGCTCAAAGCGCTTTTGCATCTACAGGAGACATTCATCATTCACACACATTCATACACTTTGGCCGGGGCTGCCGCACAAGGTGCCACCTGCTCAGATATACATTCATACACACTCACACTCCGATGCGCAGCACCGGGGGCAACTCGGGGTTCAGTGTCTTGCCCAAGGACACTTCGACAATGACTGCAGGGGCAGGGATCGAACCACCAACCTTCCAATTGGCCGGCAACCGCTCTACCACTGAGCCACAGCCGCCGCACTTTAGCCTCCATACCATCTCAAATAGATGGTTTCAGTTCATTTAAAGCTGGGATAGGCACGTTCAGTATATTGTGATTAAAGTGGCTTGAGAGAACTGGACTTCAGCACCTCCTCTTGGCTCTTTTTCGTGATTTAAAATGCCTGTGATGGGAGACTTTGGCCAATCACAGGCCATTACAGACAGGAAGCGTGTTCCTACTGGCAGTTTTGCCAATACAGATGCTTGTGCATAAATCACGGCAGTTTAAAATAGCCAAAGGCTTAGGGCTGCAGCTAATACAAGGCTAAACTAATAGATAAGAGCGTTTCTTGTCATCCATCTGTATACAGTGCATATCGGAACAAAAGTGTGTAAAGAAAACATAAAATGTCCTTGCTGATTTCATATAGAATTTAGTGGTCTATAATACTGTACCTGAAGTCTCTTTTATATAGACCTTAGTGGTCCCCTAATACTGTACCTGAAGTCTCTTTTATATAGACCTTAGTGGGTCCCCTAATACTGTATCTGAATTCTCTTTATATAGACCTTAGTGGTCCCTAATACTGTATCTGAAGTCTCTTTTATATAGACCATAGTGGTCCCTAATACTGTATCTGAAGTCTCTTTTATATAGACCTTAGTGGTCCCTAATACTGTATCTGAAGTCTCTTTATATAGACCTTAGTGGTCCCCTAATACTGTATCTGAAGTCTCTTTTATAGACCTTAGTGGTCCCTAATACTGTATCTGAAGTCTCTTTTTATAGACCTTAGTGGTCCCCTAATACTGTATCTGAAGTCTCTTTTATATAGACCTTAGTGGTCCCTAATACTGTATCTGAAGTCTCTTTTATATAGACCTTAGTGGTCCCTAATACTGTATCTGAAGTCTCTTTTATATAGACCTTAGTGGTCCCTAATACTGTATCTGAAGTGTCTTTTTTATAGACCTTAGTGGTCCCCTAATACTGTATCTGAAGTCTCTTTTATATAGACCATGGTGGGCCCCTAATACTGTGTTACCTAATACTGTACTGCCTGTCCCCTGAACACACTGTAAAAAATGGGTTCCCTGTAGACAGCCCAGGGTCTACAAACTGGGCCCACCTGCACCACGAAGCATACACAAACAGTGTTTCAGTGTTCCAGCCAGTAACGGACAAGAAGGATTTGGGGGTGGGGGGCTTAGCACTGAAGGGAGAGGGAGGGGACGGGGTGAGGAGGCAGGAGGGACAAGCTAGTCTTGTTTTGTTTGAAAATACTTTGAACATCCCTTTGAGCACCTTTAACTCGAGACAGCAGCGTTCTCTCTGGTGCAGACTGGCCAGAATGTTGTTCCAACTTAGCTTTAATGACAAATGTTTCATAGTTTGAGGATTGAAGGTCAAACTGTTCCAAGCCTTTCCAGCATGCTGCCATTTTGGACTTTTTGAAAGTTTTGCAGTGGAGCTTTAACTGAAGAAAAATTACAAAAATGCTCAAGGCCCAGACTGAGTTAGAGGAAATGCGAACAGCGCTGCCGAGTGTGAGAAGCTTTCCACTGAATTGTGAGACGGGGTGTGCAGCACTCTGACGGCACTTCAGCCAAATGATATGCCTCTCGCTCCCGCTTGGTTTCCCTCCTCCTGCAACTTGTGTTTTTGTCTCCCTATCCAAGTGTTTACTCTGGCACGGGGTTTTCAGCACTATGTCTTCTATCCTATTCCATCTAAGTCCTCCATCTTACAAAACCCTCTTTTTGCTGCTGCACAAAGGCAGCTATGTACTTCTTTGTGTCATGCTTGTTTCTCCGCCTCGCTGATGTTCTGGCAGTTCCAGACTGCCCTGCTTCAACATTCCCCCCACGTCCTTCCACTCCTCTTCCAGACTGCAATAATGTGTCTAAGTGCAGCTCAGCATAGTGGTGAATGGGGACTCTTTCAATACCACCTGCCATTTACCTAACCCTCGGCTGGTTACAGGTGCAGGAGAGACACAAAGCTTTGAGCTCAGAGGCTTGTGATGGGTGGAAGGCCTGGTGTCCTGCTAGGCCTCCAAAACACCCTTTCTGTGGTTCAGTTTCACACACAGTGATGGAAACCGTACACCTGGTGTGTTTCTAACTACGTGTGCACGTGTTTAATGGTTAATGATTAATGATAGAGGACGTGCAGAAAGTTGAACTTTAAGTAATGAAGTTTGCTGTACAACATGTCTTTGTAGCTTAAGCTGCTACACCATGTAATATCTAGTCAAAATCACAATATCACTTTAAAATCCGGTTTAGCATTTAATATTTGTACAATTTCTAACTTCCAATGATTTAGTCAACAAATGGCATAACAGCTTGTATTCTATTAAAATCGTCCGCATTACTAAACACTGTTCCTCAAAAAAAGAGCTAATATTAATGGTCTATGAGTCTCTGCAGTATGTTCTGTCTGCTCCAGCTGAGCACACCATGGCAGGATACATGGTGTTTATTTCTCTTTCTGGCAACAGACATGTATTTGGAAAAGCTGACAGACAATAGCGTGATTCATCAGTAATGCTTTTGTCCGAGACAGTTGTGATCCATAAGAGCAGAAAAGCAATGCTGAGAGTGGAGCGAGAGAGACTCGAACCTAGATTCTGAGTTGGGAACTAAGACTCAGAAATATGTGTCTTGACTCTGATTGGTCAGTCTGCTCTTACAGCCATCAATGTGGACTCAAAGTTTGCTCATAATGATTAAAATACAGTATTTTAAATATGTTGCATGAATGTGCAGTTATCAAGACTTATCATTAAAGAAAACCCTCTTTTCCTTCCACAGAGGCCATTCTGACATCATTACCAGTGATGTTATAAGGAGGTGTGGGCTCACATGCTAGCAAGGCTCAGCTGAATGTGTTTTCCTTTTTTATAGTCACATAAAATCTCATTTAAATTCATGTCACTCAGAAGATGCTAGTCAGGTGAGACTGTGCTCTGGAAAATAAGGATTTTAAACACATCTTTGTCTTCTTGTGCCATCCAATGTAAAAATGTGATATGATTTACAAGCTTGAATGTCAGCCCTGCACTGCTTTACACTCATGTATGCAATTCATTTTTAAATACTATTTAACTGTATTTTACCAGTAGTGAGTTAAGAATCTCTTTTACTAATTAGTAATTCATAGAAACCCGGTGATGAGTAAGGTCATTCTAAACACTGCATCCCTTATGTGCAGGTGTGTGGGTTTAGTCTTTAGGTTTATGTATTTCTGTGGAAGGTTGACACACGTTTCACACTAATGGGCTGCTGGGAATAGGAAATTAAAGGCTAAACAGTGTTCATCAGTGGTAGAAGAATTTCTGAACATAAGGAAACTATTGTATTTACTACACGTTTTGTTGTTCTGTGCTTGAGTCTGCTTTTCCACGTTTTATGACTCTGTATTATAAACACAAAGGATTGTACATTGTAACCTCTTTTATGCAAGGAAAACATCCAGCATTTTTATTTTCTATCTATTAAGATGATTTGTCTGTAAGCCGGTGAGTCTGAGTGGTCTAAGCAGCCAGCAGCTTTAAAACAGTGGAACAGTTTACTTTCCTATACATTCTTCATAATAAAAGTCCACCGTTATTTTGTTATTTTTTATTATGAAGCAGCAAAATCAGGAAATGTTGGGTCATCATTGTCTGCAGTAACTCAGCAAGACTCCTATAAGCTAACATGATGCATGACATTAGAGTAACAACTGAATACACTTGAAACTAGCCTGTTTGCATTAGAAATGATTATGTATGTGTGCATATAGAGGGAGAAAGTTAGATCTGATCACATGTGGTCACTCAAGGCACATGTCTACTGCCAGGTGTAAGCACACATACTTAATGCTGCCAACTTGTGATCGGATTTTAGAACCAGGTGAAAATGGGGCTGACGTGTCCCTGCTTTCAGAGATCACTGCAGACGGCCTGCTGAACCAGCAGAGGGCAGCTCAAACCACAATACTTATTTTTCTCCTGTCCTAAAAGGTATTATAATGATGAGACAGCAATGAAACCTCCATATAATATTTACAATACTATATTACTGTAGAGCATTCCAAACACCTAATGTTTGGGCCAGTGGACAATCCAAACATTGAAACATGGACCACTACTTGATACATTACTAACCTGAAAAAGAAAGAAAGAAAGAAAGACAGAAGTGACATTATACTGTATGGGACTGTCAATCACTAGCATTTCATATGACCGTACTGAATTTAGTGACTTTATAAGTTTATGCATTCCATTCCTCATAGTTTGACTATAGCCACTACAGGATGGGATCTAGTTGCACTTTCAGAATAGTAGATGGCAGTTACAATGGTGGAGAAAGTCCACATAGTCTATAAAGAAGTGAGTCACAAAGCTGATTATATAGAAATAAAACTACAACTAAAAGTGAACATACTGTGCAACAACACTAAAGTCATACTTCTTTCTTCCTTATGTCTATTATTACTGAAAACATGTAAGATCTCTGTCATCTGCAGCAGTTGGAACCACTTCTTATGTAGTTTGAACCTTACCTTCAAGATAAAAGCAAGGCTTTGATGACAACACGCACACGCACACGCACACACACACACACACACACGCACACGCACACGCACACGCACACACACACACACGCGCGCGTATTAATTAACCCAACATCCGGCACCAATCAGCTTCATGCGGTAAGTAAAACTCGTTTCAAGTCACTTATTTTATTGTGAAAAACCCACACAGGATGCTAATAGAAATTGTACCAGCTTCATTCAGCCACAGAGGCAGCGACCACGAGACTTGACTAGACCAGTCCCAGCCATCATACTTCACCTAAAGTAGTCTCGGAGGTCAGCTGAACTAATGGGTCTAGTCTGAAAGTGACCTCCTAAAGAAAGCTCGTGAAGAAAGCCGAGGCACGTTCATAGGCCGTCTAGGGGCACGGAGGGTTGGAAGAGCCTCGTGCACACTCCTCCCACTGAGTTGTCCCGGGAAACGCTAACAACTGAAGAAAGTGCACGGGGAGGTTTGGTGGGAGCGCATCCATTTCACTGTTAAAGGACTTCTGCGAGGCCATCATCCGTCGGAGGAGGAGGAGGATGAGGAGGAGGAGGATGAGGAGTATGCTTCTTCTTCTTCTTCTGGTTCCCGCTGCCCGAGGTTGACCGGAGCCCGGTAGGAACTCTCTCTGGCCGTACTTGAGGGACGGGGACTTGTTGCTCGGTAGCCATGACATCCTCATTTCGAGGCTGTAGCTAATCCTTCTCTAGACTCCGTTGTCTCCTTCAGATGTCACGAGCTAAAGTAGTCTTCTATGGAGCCTGCGTAGTACTCAAATGACAGAAGTTTAAGTAAAGTATGCTAAGTAGGCTATGAATACTTAATAATTAAAGACGGTAGCGCCACTAAATAAGATAATTTAAGATAAACTCTGGAAGAAATTACACTTGGTGATTGCTGCTTTAACTCTCCTTATTGTAATACTTACTCTGTCAAAATAAGAGATTGGAGACACACTTCCAATTTCTATGGAGCTATTTCTTCATCAAGGAAGTTCAATTGCACAAGCTTGATTTTAGATGCTAGTGGGAGAATCTGCACACATGCCTATTAATTAATTTACGCTTGCTCAAAGGCCCAGGCACATAAACATGTTGGAACACACCCATAGCTTTGCTCAGAAGTCCCATCATGGAACACACCATCATGGTGCGCACTGCTCCAGTGACAATGTGCAGAATGGCCAATTTAAACTAAAAGCTTCCTTAAAGTTGGAAATGTCAGTACAAATCCAACATGTTACATCTTTTCAGTGTCTTTAAAAATTATCTTGTGCCTCTAAATTTACAATTATCTGACAAGTGATTGTATGCTTTATTCTGTCATTATACCTGCACAAACCCCCATAATATAATGATCACACACACGTTTTATTTTATTCGATCCGCAGTTGTAACCCGAGAAAAGTAGCAGCATGTGAAGGCGAACGGACTTGAGGATCTAGAAGCTGTTTAATTACCTCTTTATAGTCAATGGTTTTGTCTCCTCAAACATGTTGAGCATCTGTTCCTCTGGCTGTCGTTGCAGAGCCTTCTTCCAGTTAGTGTTGACTCAGTATATCTGACTGTGTAGTCTAGCAGGCAGCCCACTCATCTGACTTTGGTGTGTCTCCATGTGGATTCTTTTCACTGTGGGATCGGCCTGTCAATCTGAGTCTCAGGCTTTTGAACGTAGGCCAAATATTCACTATCCTCCTATGGTATTCTGCAGAGGAGGTGCTAGTGTAAGTAAAGAAGTAAGGAAATACACCTGATGATACACCACATGATACAAGCCTTACGTGATTGCACACGCCCCCACCCCTCCATGCAGGAGCCAAAGAGTAGCCAAAGAGGTCACGGAGGATTAAAAAAACACGTGGGACTCTTTAGAAGAGGTCATTATCTAAAGTCACCAGACGATACAATCTTCATACTTCATACTGAGATATACAGAGAGAGTGATGATGATGGCAATTATCAAGTGCATTTTCAAAGTGTAGATTTCTCAGCGTTTAAATGAATAAAAGTCTGTGCTTAGCTTATGAGGTTTTTACAATGTTCAGTATTTAAATGGACATGTTTAGTTGCGAAATCCTAAATATACAATAAGGGTAAATGCTGCTAGCTTTTAAAGTAACCCATAAAGTGTTAAATGACTTGAATATTAGGGTCATAATGTTTTCACAGTTGGTGTCATGTTTTAATCAGTGGAAATGTTTGTCTATAATGACAGTCTCTGAAGTAAAAAAGTGAGTATTGTATTCTAAAATGAGATAATTACACATTCTACTGACTATAAGCATCAGGAAGCAGCAGCAGACAAGGCAGCAGTGGAGGTCTGAGTTTGCCGAACATCAATTGCATTTCTCTTCACAAGGCTGTCGGGAGAGGACTACACAATGGCTCCACCAGTCCTCTCTCTTCTAGCAAACTTTGGGCTCAGTTGTGAGTCCGTCCCAGTCAGAAATACGTATTTAGCTCCAGTACATGAGACAAATAAAGAGGAGTTGGCCTCCATTGGGAGTGCTGTACATTACCATGAGGATTCTGCTGGCTCCAAGCTGAACCTAGCCAATTTATCATCTTCACAAACCCCCTAATTTAACGATGAAGGAGGATATGCACTGTGTCAGCCTTGTAATTACACTGTTTTTACTATAGAATGGAAGCATTAGAGTGAGTCTTACAGGAACTAGTTCATGATGCGGGGTGGGTTTTGTATGCCTGGGAGGGCGACTGCTGAATTACCTGCTGCTGATATTCACAAGAAAGGCCTTGACTCAGTTTTTGTTAAGACTGTAATCGCTGGAATCCTCTGGACATGCCAGACAGCAGCCGCACTCACTGTTCCAAAAACAGCAGCCATCGCTGCAGCTTGTACACACGTTGTGCCCCGGAACGGTGTCTGTCTTTCCCCCTGGGACTTATCAGGCAGACTTTGTTGTTAATTGTTACTGTCCTTGTGGAGCTACCACATCTTTCCACAAAAAATGCAGATGAGAACAGCCGGAAGAAAACAGTGGGCTTACAAATGTCTCCTCTGAAAATGTGCAGCAGGTCACTAGGATAGGGGTCTGAAACGATACCAATACCGAAACAACACCATAAAAGATCTTTACTATGTAAACTTGTTTAAATGTTGATATGAATCAAATTTCTGATTAATGAATTATTTAAGAAATAAGACATATCTGACCAGACATTTGATGTTTTTATTTTTGATACTCTACACATTTTGGTTGATACCAAAGAACTATTGAAGTTTGTTGCTTGTTACACTGTGCATTCACCATGGCACATTATTTATACATGGTGGTCTGATAATTAAAACTATCCTCAGAAATGGTCAGACTTGTTCATTGCAATATCAACAAAGTGTAAATGCTAGATGTCTCCACATGGATAGAAATGAACCGTTGTGTGGCAGCTCACCAGGCAGCAAACAGAAGAAATACAACGATGCAAACAGATACTTGCAAAATCTGGATTTTCAGGATGGATGGAGTACAAACCAGCTGGGGTATTTGTTGTTTTACATATGAATGGAATCCAGCCACGCGCAATATGGCTGCAGGGCACATCCCAAAAATAAAGAAGGCTGCAGTGTGAGACTGAAGGCTGATGTTTCTTGTTAGAAGACACTTTTCGACTCCTCTATGCTACTGATGAGCCATGTTCTGTCTGGTGCACAGCACATTATTAACATGATCTTTTTAGTGGCATTTTATGCCTTTATTGGGTAGTGAAGTGGAGAGATTGGAACCAGGGACTTTGTGGTTTATAGTCGGCATCTAATCCCCATACAGTACATTTTTTAACTGTGAAAAAACTAGCTAGGTAGTAACAGGTACTCCACAGACTCATGAGGCACTTGTACTTAAGTATTTCCATTTTATCCTACTTTATATTACAACTTAACTAGATGTCTGAAGTGTATTGTGTACGTTTTCATTCCACTGTTTTTATTTACTGTATTTCTGCTGTGGTTACTTAGTTACTTTGCAAATTAGGTTGTACAAACTAAATATATAATCACTTTATAAAATATGACTCATTTTGATTAAAATACTCAGTATAAAAAAGCCATTCAAATGAGCTCCACTACGACCAGCTGCAACATAAAAATACAGCTTACATACTGATGCACTGACTGTCGTTTAGTCCGACCAACAGTCAAGATTCCCAAAATATTGAATTTATCATTCTGTAAGACCAAGAAGAGCAAGATTGTTAAGCACTTGTTACGTTTTAGAGCTTGGAATGTTAAAAAATTACTTATTTTATTGACATAATGAATTGTTTATGACATATGTTGCAGAAGTAATTTGATAATAACATAAATCACTGAAAAAAATGCCCAACTGTTGTACATTTGGCTGCAAAAGATTTCACAAGTTCCCCCGTGGAGCAAAAAGATAAAGGCTGAATCCCATTTCTCCATCTTACCCTTACCCCTACCCCTTACCCCTACCCTACCACCCTACCTACCTCCCTTAACCCTACCCCTTACCCCTTACCCCTTACCCCTAACCGCTTACCCCTTACCCCTACCCTTACCCCTTACCCTTACCCCTAACCGCTTACCCCTTACCCCTACCCCTTACCCCTTACCCCTAGCCCTAGGCCCTTGAAACCAAGGGGGAAGGGCTAGGGGTGAAACCCCCCCCCCCCTATGAAACGGGACACCACTTGGTGACATCTCCATACAGTATTGATCACAAACTTCCACGTCTCTGTCAATTGAGTGGGTTTTGACAACAGTTTCATATGCATTTATATTTTATGTATTTTATAGTTATTTTATGTTCACTTTGGTGGTGCAGAGGCAGATGTTCTCATCTGTGTAGTACTTAGGTCTGTTTGCAATACATATGTGTATACACACACATAATTGTGTATTCTGTTCAGTTCCCATTTGATTCTGTTCAAAACATTTTAACAAAATCTCTTATTGCCAATAATTAATACAGCAAACCATACATAAGTATGTACAAAACATATCACTTAAACCCTACTTACATTCACAACATAAAGGCTTCAAATGTGTAAAACTAAAAAACACACAAGAGCACAAAAAAACCAAATTAACTACAGCTGTTCTGATATTCCAGACCAGTCTGATGCTAAAATGAAAAAAGTTTCAGTTAAGAACATGGCTGCAAGTATATCATCCCAGGACTGTATAGACCACAAACAAGACTGTCATAATTTTTAAATCAATTATTTAAGCCGAAAGTACTTCCATTTGTGGGTCCCTCTGGTCGATGCGGCAGCCATTGTTGCCTGCTGCTCCATGGATATCCTACCCCTCGGTTTCAAGTAAGTTTGCGTCCTCCCTGGATTTTTTTCATTCACTGTCTATAGTTCCAAGGGCCATACACCCCTTACCCCTGGATCAAAAAGAGTATTGGGACAGCAGTAGGTCTCACGTGAATGCGCAAAACCTAGGGGAAGGGGTAGGGGTAAGGGGTAAGATGGAGAAATGAGATCAACCCAAAGTATGGGAGCTGAGGGTGAAAAGAGCTAACTGGAGGCCAAGGGACTACTCATTGTGTGAACGTAAATGTCAATTCCTCTCTTCAACTTATGATAACAACTTACATTGGACAAATATAGTAATATCATTGTTAATGTGTACCATGCTGTCAAGAAGGTTCTAAAACTATTTCAGAAATGAATGACATTTGAAGTTAGCCAAGCCTTATGCTAGCGTTAGCTTTTTTGCTAGCACTTCATGTATCTAAATGCTTAGTCATGACTTGAATTTAAGCTAGTCTGACTTCAATTGCCATCTGTAACTCAGATGTAATATACTGTGACCATGCAGGTATGTAATATATGTTGATTTAGATTACCAAATATTATTAATACATCAATTTCCCTCGGTTACCACTAAGTTATTATTGCTAGCGTGATCACGTTATGGTCCTGTCTTACCACGATTTACACCTAACCAAAACACACTTTTGACCTGTATGCTGTCAGCCGCATTATTATTGTCTTATCGTGTATTTTGTTAAAAGACTGTGAGGAATTTTGTTAATAGTTCAGTTGCTAATCACAAATAAGCTCTTCTGTATTTGGCCTGACTTGCCCCCTGATGTGGTCACTCACCATAATGGGCATTTTTTAGGGGCCCGTTTACGATATAGAAGGTTACATACACTGGAATATTTCCGTAAGGGCCTTTTACATATTGACAAACGTTGATAATAACATGTATATGCCTGTTTATGGTGAAAATAATTTATTTCAAGATAGCATATTTGCCCCATAGGGTTATACTGTAGAGTCATCTGACAATGATGATTTGAATTTGAACTCTGTACACGGCCCGACCTGTGGCCTGCAGGCTCCGCCTCTCTCCTCTGACATCAGGGCTTTGATCTGCCTACAGTCTGTGTGAGCACAAAGCCATGTTTAGCTCAGTGTAAGCAGTGTGGTGAGAGCAAGCATGCTGCTACTCAGGGTACCTGCCTACCTAGTATAAACTCACCTGCTCTTCCTGATGGAACTAAAATGATATTAATGTGCATCTGAAGGAGTCTGCTCGCAGCCGTCGTCATCCAATAGACTGGGGGTAAGGTTTCCGTTGATGCTTACATGCCGCTTTTAAAGTTCCTCTGTAGTTTCAGGTGACAGAAAAAAACAGGCATATCTTAGATTGTAGGTGGTGATGTCCACAAAATAAGAGTATCATATGTAGAAAGTTGATTTTCTTCCTTGTTTTTGTTTTGCTAATCTTCCCCAGGGCAAAGTTTGACTGGGATGCACCTATACAGTGCCGAGCAGCGTCCGCCTCCTGATAACGCTAAATGGTTTAGATAACAACCTGTGTGACCTAAGAGTCTGCTGGGAAATGAAGTTAGAATTGGCCTTGTTAAAGCTATGGATTCATGCTTACTTCTCTATATAAAACTAGTGGTTAGGTTATTATAAAATACCTGATATATTTCTGAAAGGGCGGGATATGGAGGCTCCACTCATTTCAATTTCTAATAATTGCAAGAACAAAATTTGATTTTCATTCAGTTTATTATACAAACGTTCCTCCATATATACAAAGAGAATATCCTTCTCCTTATAATCAAGGCTTTCTCATTGAGACACCAGTGCTAAAATATTGAGTCTCTTCCACTTTGGTCACAGTTTTTTAAGGAAGTTCTCTGATTTCTTCTCTAAGTTAACTGAATCTTTGGTCACATGATGTATGTTGTGCATTCCCAAGTTGTGATTGGTCGCACGTAATGGACATGCTTGGTATAAGACATCTGAACTGAATGTAGAAATTTAGATGTTGTCAAATTTATTGAAAATGTAAAATCACAATCTGATAATACATTGGGATGAAATTCATGATTCTAACTTTAAAAAAGAATAATTAATTAAATAAGTTTTGCTCCTCCATAAAATTTGGGACTTGCAAGAAAAAGATGAAAAGGTCAAAATCGAAGAAGCAGAGGCTGACATATCCTGGCTTTTAGTCCCTTATGATTAGCAAACCTTCATGTGTAATTGGTGAAGTTCCCCTTTAAAACAAATGGAGCATGAGTCAGTAGTGCTTAAGAGATGATCTTCTATTTAATATTATTATAGCCAGCAGTAAGTTTTAGAGATGGACTACTTCAGCTCAAGTTTAAGAATTGATTTCAGAAGTCCATCCTGTTATTCATTTCCTGTTTGAGAAATAGTACGTTGTGGCCGAGATGCCTGTTACGTAAACAGGGACTCAGTAGGGGAAGTGAGCAACTCATGGACATCACTGGCAATCCAGTTCCCACAACCATTGCAGTGGTTTTAGTTTCACACTTCTTTAGCCATTTCTGAAAATGTTTAAAGAAACAGAGATTGGGTTGAGATGTGTCATCTGGTTAAAGTGTAACATGTTGGAAAGACCCTAGAGAGGTCCCCATTGTATCACGGGGTAAACACACACAAAAATGTGCATGTTTGTGGGCAATTTGGGGTTTCTGATTGACCAAACTTGGATGACTCAGCTGAGCTGAGAATTGAAGCCGGAAGTGTTTTGCGTTGAGGTGATAGTACTAACCACGGACCATTTTGAGGTCTTTTAAAGCTTTGGAGATGTGCATACTTTTATCGCATGGTTTGGTAATTAAAACCATGTAACCTAACGATACCCAGCATCCATTACTGCAGTGGGGGTAATGTTAATCTGATCAGGCCCGTTGTGACCTGAGGTTTGCCTGGCTCAGGATTCTCCAAACTAAACCTCTTAACTCTCAAATGGGACAGCCACTTTCTCCCTGTCTTTCTGTTTTCTTCGCTCCTCAGCCCCTATTTTCTCTTCTTTTTAACATCAGTTTCTTTCACACACCACAGTTGAATGAGTAAGTGCAGTAAGTTGCCGGTGAGAGAGATTTTGTACCAGTGTCTGCTTCTGTAAATAATTAGAAATCCACGTTGCTCACCGAGCTATCACCCATCAGGATCCCATGAGAAATGGTATTGGTAATGGTCATGGTATTAAATGCAGCTGAATTCAAGTAACTGCTGAAATTGCCCTGTTGTTTTTGACATCTGTTGAACAATCTGTTGAGATAGCATATTATTGGGCCATAGGCTCATACAATTTTTTCAGTGAAAGCGTTTTATCAGAAAGTCATGACTATTTCTCTAAATACTAGCCCGAGCCTGTTCTTTCTAAAGGGGTCACTGAGCCCGAAACATAGCAGCAACACTCTTATTTAAAAGGCAAAAGTTGGGCCTTTTTGTTTGCTTTCTTGCCGAAAGTTAAACAAGAAGATTAATACTATCCATGCGTCTGTACATTATGAAGCTACCACCATTATCCAGCTAGCTTAGCTTAGCGTAAAGACTAGAAAGGGGGAAACAGCTAGCCTGGCTCACTATTTAATACATTATATCTTCTTTATTCAAGTCTATACAAAATGCAAAGTGTGAAAAATGTTTTCCCCTTTTATAGTAGGTTATATGAAGGCCTACTGTTTTGTCCGAGACTGTTTATTTCCTAGAGTTTCTGGTTGCCTGGCAACTGGCCCTGGCTAAGAAATAGTTTGGCACAAACCCCCTGTACATTTCTTTTTTTACATATGGTTAATGTCACAGATTTAACAAAGAAGATATTACAAAGTGAGAACCTTTTAAAAAAAGAAAAGAAAAAAAAAAGCCAGGCTTGCCACCCCCCCCCCCCCATGTTGGCAGTCTTTGTGCAAAATTAGCTCGCTATAAGCTTTGCATTTTACGTACATACGTGACAGAGATCCCAGTCTAACTCTCGTCAAAAAGCAAATAGGCAGATTTCCCCAAATGTTAAAATATACCTTTTTATAAATATTGACAGAGCAACTTGTGGCGTTAAGGTGTGGAAACACAGAGAAAAGGTGCCATTAAACCTAGGTAGGAGCGCTGATCAAGGCCCAGGCCAGCCCCCAGTGTGCCTCACATAAGATAATGCTATCTGGGCCCACAGGTATTTAGTTTCAGTGGAGAGGGTAATAACTGTCACCAAACACTGAGGAGACCTTTCATCCCCCGGCCGTGTGTATTCAGCCAGCGTTTGTGTGCAGTCTCTGCACAGAGGCAGCTTTTGTGTGGTAGGTGGAGGTCACATCACCACGATGGCCTCGTATCTGTCCATAGAGACAATAGCTAGATTTGATTAAATCAAACAGCCGTGACTATCTAAATAGTAGTCAACATTGGGTGTCCAAGTTACTGTGGTGTCGTTGTTAAGGAGGTGACGTAGCTCTGACTAAATTAGCCCTTCCCCAGAAAAACGGGGCTGATAGTGAACCGTAAAAGGAATCCCACACAGCAGGCGCAATTTGCTCTCTCTAGGGTTTTGTGCTATAGGGGGGTGCAGTCGGAGTTGTAGTGGTAGGCCAGTAACTAGTGGTTAACCAGGGGAGAAAGCATGAGAGGTTAAACGAACGTCAAACCCAACTGAGCCACACAGAGCCGTAATCCTCCCTCGGTGTGCCTCATTTAAAGGCTTTGATAGCCAATGTGCTAATGTAGGAAACTAGCTACTGACAAAAATGCTCTTGTTTGGAATGACACTTATATTTGGACAGAAAGGCAAACCAGCCTCTCTGTCCAAAAAAGTGGGTTTCATTCAGTTTTACATCCATCCCCAGGTCCAGCACTTCCAAATCCAATCTGACATAAGAATAATCACTAGGCCTGCGGAGGTGAGGTACCAGCTCCGTCCAGCCCCTCTCTGAGACTTAAGTCCTGTCTCTGTTGTCATCATTGAGCCCTGGTGTTGGATGACACCTCAGGTCTATATTGGGCTTCTCCCCCTCTTTACAGGTGTTTCCAGGTCCTTGACTGTGGCTCTCTATACACAGCCCAATTAAAAAAAAACGTAATGAAAAAGCAGCCTTAGGTAACTGTTGTCCACATAACATGACTCTGTAGTGACATTCTTCAAGTTAATTAATGGCCAATGGGAGGTTTTTGAACCAGGAAGACTGCAGTATATAGCTTCCAGGTAATAAAACACTGATGTGAAGTTGTAGATTGGCAGGTATGTACGTTGAGTTTAAACAAAGTGAACTGTTTGGATTTCAAGTAGTGCTCTGCACTCTGCACACAGTACTGTACTGCACAGCTTCCACTTTCTGCACTTTTGGCACTATTTATTCAGGAAAGGTTTGATGACCCCTGCGCCTTTTTTTCAGCTGTAGGTGTTAAAATTTAAACCTAGCATTGATCAGTACACTCACATTATATGCATAGCTCAACGGCAATTGTTGAGGTAAAGGGTTATTTCTTTTTTTCTTTCTACCTTATCAAGAAATGGGTGGTTTTCACTTCTCTAAGCTCCAGGCTGCTGACTTTGATTCCCAGGACTGACATGATAGCTGGGTTGGTTGAAAATGCATTTTAACAAAATGTCATGTCGATTTCCAGCTAAATGAAGCAAGTACAATGAGACCCAGTGTTAAATATTCAACAACTTCACTTCCCAATATTGATGCCGTTTTGTTGGTGTAGATAAGTAGGCGGCCAATGTACGTGTGATACTGACCCTGTAGATGATAAAAAGTGCAATGCTATGCTGCAAATGGGCACGTAGATCATGGTTGTAGGGCACAGTTAGGATAGCACCTTTGGATTATGTAACCTGCTTTTATTTCCTGAAGTGGTTTGGTTTTGAAATATTTAATGGGCTCCTAGTAACTAAAGAAACCTGACTTGCACTTAGCACATGGATTTGTTTTAGTAGTTTAAAGAGATGTGGCCTTTGGGCAGGAATATGTGCCTGCAGGAAGTCTGTGAGAGACTGGTGCTGGCAGAAAAGATTCTGTTGATGCCATCACGGGTCTTCAGTCATCTCTGATCTGTACCCACCGTTTACTGTTCTTACCATCAACCCATTGTTTGCCGGCGTGTCATACTGTGATCCCATCGATATTCTTTGATCTGGCAGATTTCGAAAAACTTTACCTTTTGGAAGGATGGTGTCAAAGAGGGATACTTAGTAGAGGTTCAAACACGCATTATGAAAAAAACCAACCTGAATGTTTACATAAATTTGGTTTAGTTTTGTTCCAAGCATGAGTGCATCAATGGGTTTGTTTGTATTAAACCTTGGCTCTCTTGAACAATGGAAACCTTAATGTACAGTATTTACAATTATGAAAACTAAAAATCACCATCTGGTTCCCCAGGGACTTTTGTACCCATATTAGTGCTATGGAGCTGTTTTTGGGTAGGTCCCTCTTTGTTTAGCTTCTAGCATTAGGATGCACAATGCATGCGCATTGCAATATGCATTCCTTCCAATGGTTTCCCATCTTCTTTCCCACTGATCTACAGGTGCCGGCAACATGCCAAGATATGCAGTGATGTGCCAGCAAGGACAGCATGTAAAGAAAACTTTTATTTGTTTACAAGAAAACTTCATAGGCACCTTTTAGGTCTGTCATAAATGCACCTCATTCAAATAACTGGTGTGTGGCTTATATTGGACCCAAAGAGGTGTTTACCTGACTGTGACATTAACATCGGATGCCCCTTTATCCAGGGAGGATTGTTAAATCATGTGTCCCACCGAGAACTAGGATCTCTCTCCCCAAGACAGACCTCTTTACAGACAACAACAACCCATTCACAGACAGCACTGCAGGTAAAATGTAAAACTTTAGGTTATAGACCGAAGTCTTAGTGTGCACTTTGCATGTGGTTGTGTTGTTGAACCCTCAGCTGTTGATTGAGGTGTAGTCTGATTAATAAAATGAGAAGCTAATCCTGTTCATCCTCCAATTCACCCTGCAGTCACATGGCAATTATAGCTTATTTTGATTTCCATGGGACCTGTGGAAGCCATAACGGGTCCATTCTCAACCCTGACTCTGCGTATTACCACTCTTATCCCGGCATTGAGGGGCTTTTGTGTCTTGATTTATTGGTTCGTTTGTGGCGGCGGTGCACTTCAGTGTGGCTGCTTCTTTGCGGTCTTCCTGCTGCAGAGGAATGAAATTCCATTTTATCAGCATTTCAAAGGCAGGTTCTGTCATAATAGAAACTCTTAAGGAGCTCTGCTGAAGGCTGACTGCACCCACTGTTTTAGGTGGAGTTAATGGGTTTTTAATCTCTATAAGTAGGTGTCGGGTGGCCGTAGGGTGAGTTTAGGGGACGCCATTTCTCAAGGTTCTTGTGTTACCAGAGAAGGAAACAGAGTTTGGTTTGGATACAAGGTCTTTTCCTGAATTACAATGAATGGACATATTTTTATTTACTTTTTATCTTTTATTTTTATTTTAAGAAGAATGTGAAGAACATTGTAATTGTAGGATTATGTGTTTTTCCCATCACTTAAGAAAAAAGGTTGGTTTCTAATTTTTTAATTTTACCTTTATTTTACCCGGAATATTCCCACTGAGATTCAGAATCTCTTTTACTGATTAGGAATTCTTAGAAACCCGATGATGAGTAAGGTAATTCTAAACACTGCATCCCTACGTGTGTGTGTGTGTGTGTGTGTGTGTGTGTGTGTGTGTGTGTGTGTGTGTGTGTGTGTGTGTGTGTGTGTGTGTGTGTGTGTGTGTGTGTGTGTGTGTGTGTGTGTGTGTGTGTGTGTGTGTGTGTGTGTGTGTGTTTTAGTCTTTGTACAATGTACAGTCATGGATGAAAATATTGGCACCCCTGGAACTTTTCCAGAAAATGCACCATTTCTCCCAGAAAAGGGTTGCAATGACAAATGTTTTGGTATATACATGTTTATTACCTTTACATGCATTGGAACAGCACAAAAAAGCAGAAGCAAAGAGGCAAATTTGACATAATTTTATACAGATTTTAGGTCAGAAAAAATTGTTGTTATTTATATTTAGTTGCACACCCTTTGGAGAAAATAACTGAAACCAATCACTTCCTATAACCATAAACAAGTTTCCTACACCTCCAGGTCTCTCTGATTTGAAGGGTGTCTTCTTGCAACAGCAATTTTGAGATCTCTCCATAGGTGTTCTATGGGATTTAGATCCGGACTCATTGATGGCCACTTCAGAATTCTCCAGCGCTTTGTCTCCAACCATTTCTGGGTTCTTTTTGAGGTATGTTTGGGGTCATTGTCCTGCTGAAACACCCATGTCCTCTGACGCAGACCCAGCTTTCTGACACTAGGCCCTACATTATGGGCCAAAATCTTTTGATAGTCTCAAGATTTCATGATTCCTTGAACACAGTCGATGCCCCCAGTGCCAGAGGCAGCAAAACAACCCCAAAACATCCTTGAACCTCCACCATGTTTGACTATAAGTACTGTGTTATTTTCTTTGTAGGCCTCTTTCCATTTTCTGTAAACAGTAGAATGACGTGCTTTGCCGAAAAGCTCTACCTTAGTCTCATCTGTCCACAAAACGTTCTCCCAGAAGGATTGAGACTTACTCGGGTACATTTTTGCAAACTGCAGTCTGGCTTTTTTATGCTGCCATAGCGCTTCTTCTCATTCAGGTGACAACGTATGGTTTGAGCTGACTTTGATGCACCCGGAGTCTGTATGACAGACAGAATTTGCGTGGAAGTTGACTGAGGTTGTTTATCCACCATTCTAACTATCCTGCTGTTCTTAATCTTTTTAAAATAGTCCATGCTAATAAAATAATCTACCGGTAGTTTAAGGGAACTTTGTAGCTCACACCAAGATCTCGGAGAAACGACTTTAAAAGCACTTTCACAAAAAACAGTCCGGGTTTGAGGAATGGCGTACATATTTTGTCCGTGTTGGTTGCAGGAAGGTTGCAGCTACCAGTTGTTGTAGGTGTCTTCTCTATGTTCTCCAGGTTTACAATTATAGTAGACATTAACTGACATGTACACTATAACTTGACCTGCAAGTCCAGGTATTACCCACAGCACCAACATTGCCTGGAACTTGTGTACTTCTGAGAAAATACTGAAGCTTTTTGTGACACAGAAGTCTGTTTCTAGGAGGAATCAGGTGACTCCTTTTCTTGTGAAAGAGTCTCCTGTAGTGATGAAAACAGAGGACTAACACCCAAGTCTGCTGCACCACACAAGTTGTAGCTATTTTTTTTGCTCATTGTTTTACTCTGATTTATTGTTTTGTTTTGAGGTTTGTGGAGACCAAACAACTCCAATAATGTAACTAAATATTGGACGTACATTCATCAGGTGGCCAGAATCTTAACTCAAATTCATCAACATGTTGGCTTTAACTTCTGTATTAGCCACATTAACTTAGTAGCAGGGGCGCATCTACCTCATAGGGGGGCATAGGGGGGCAGCTGCCACCCCTAAAAAGCAATAATCTATTAATGTATACTGTATGCTAACCCTTTATATGAAAAGAAGATTTGTCCGATGCAGGTGCAAACCTTACCTTGACTGCTTGGGAAAATCAGGGTATCACAAGGTCTTTCCCCTCCCTTAACAACAGCGAAGAAGGGACCATGGCAGAGGCAGACTGAGCTGTTGTTTTCAGTTGTCAGGTGTGAATTCACAGAGAATGTAAAGCAGGGTGGAGCTGTAAAACCTTTCTTGGATAATTAAATGTTATCAACTCTGTCCTCAACAACGCAAACTGTGAATGTAGCAACTTATTGTGCAAAGGGTTGGGCTAGCTGGTGGTCAATAAGATGTCACGTAAAATGAAATGTCAGCGACAGTGGTGTTGATCTGGCCTGGTAAAGCACCTAAACCCATGCCAGCTCATGCACTGTGGAGTGGTCATAGAGAGAGCACCAGCAGATGACAAATGGCCAAAATATCCACAAATAAAAGAACCAGTGAGCCTGTTGGGGACATTGTGTGAGTCTTATCAGTCAAAGCTGTACATGTTGTGCAGAAGCTGGTCCCTGGCCCAGTGCACTTAAGGCAAGAGGATTAGCCTCCAGAGTATTATTAGAGCTACTGATTATCCCCTTACCTGATGCACCTAATTCTAGCTAGAGCCTATTTATTCAGCAGAAAAGAAGAAAAATGTTTGGATTGGATGCAGACAGTGAATTGGTCTTGCTGCGCTTCAGCGCACTGTCAAGTCCAACATTGACTCTTTTGGTGTTTTGTGTTAAACTCAGTAGGTCCTGGCCTTTTGTCGCGTCCTCCCCCTTTGTGGGGTTCATGTGATTAATGCATTGCTGACCCCTGAGGCCAGCAGCAAGCACTTGTTTTAGTGCCAGCGAACGGCAGACAAAAGAAAATGATCTCTCCAAATAACTGAGGAGAATACAGGCTCCTAAAGCCGACCAGTCCCTTGACTCATTGACTATAAACAGGCCAATATCTCTCAAGAAAGTTAAACAAAAAGGTTTCTGATCCATTCGTTCTCAAGTCTCTAGCTGTAAAATGATTTTTGGATGTAATTACACACCCGCAGCTTCTGACCTTCTGCCCAGAAAACCTTCTTTGAGGCCTGCGTCCCAGACTGGGAGTAGGGAATCAAACATGAACATGAGCCGCTAAATCCTGCTATCTTCTTCGGCATAAACCCATATAAAAGAAGCAAAGTAGTGTGTTTTGCATGCTCAATCTACTTTTTTTGTTTGCTTGGTGAAAAACTAATGGGTGATCGGAGGAGACAGGAATGCACTTTTAGTTTGTCGTCATTAGTGGCTGTTTTTGAATTAATAAGCACAAATAGAGACTTTGCAGTTTTGGTTGGATGATGAGTGTGTGTGTGTGTGTGTGTGTGTGTGTGTGTGTTCCCCCCATGTGATTCTTTGTGTGTCTGTTCTATGCTCCTGCACCGTTAACCTCCCACAGAGTGTTGGGACTACTGCCAGGGCAAAGCTTAACTGTCACCTTGTCAGCAGCAATGTTCTGATGCTGCTAGAGCTGATCTACATGCATTTTGGGAGAGAAATACCCAAACTAAAACCCTGATTTCTAGTGTTTCATTTTAACAAAACACAAAATGGGCTCATTTCAAGTTTTTCCACATTTAACAGCACTCAAATAGGAGTGACTATTGGCCTTATTAGGATTATTAGGAATCCAGGAACATGACTCCAAATGAATGTTATTTTGCTTCATGTCTGCTGCTAAATAAGCATCAAGCACATATCAACTTTATTAAGTACTATTATTTGACAGCTTGTTGCATTGCCCCAAAACATGTTATTCATTTATATTGTAGAATAAAAATACCATAAAGCTATAACCTATGAATTGTTCTTGTCTTTACAGTGTCCAGGGACATGAAACTCAATCCACAACAAGCTCCACTGTATGTAAGTATCCCTATTCATACTCAAGCTGACATAGACGCTATTTCTCCAGTTGGGTTTGGCAAGATCTATTGAAATTGGCATTTGAAGATGTCCACAGTGAAACATCACAATGGGGTATGACTCGTTGTCTGGGGCAGCTGTAATGCTTCACTGACACTTGGACTTCGGACGCAAACTGCGCAAGTCATCCAAATAGACACTGAAATCATATGGGCACAAAACCCGCTACAGGAGCTATATGTCCACCAATAAAAATGATGCCTTATCAATCGTGAGGTTCTTTTGCCAGAGATGAGAGTGTTCCATAGACTGCAGAAATACCAGTATTTCTCTCTCTCACTCTTTCGTTCCCAATTACACTCAGTTACTATCCAAACTGATATTTTGGGAAAATAGTGACAGCCTGAGGGACCACCTGCAGTTGCTCTTGCACTATCAATTTTTGCATCGTAGATAGATCTCAGTTGATAATTTTTAAGTACACAATAAATGCCACTAGTGCAAATGCAAACCTGGAACCCGTTGTTGATGTGGCTAGGAGGGGGCATCACACTGATGGACGATGACATCATCCATCGTACCAACCCTATTCTCCAGTGCGTACAGTTTGTTTCTTAATTCCGCCCATACAGGTGTTTTTACTCAGGATTGTGTACTGTAGGTGTGTGCAGGCTGTGGCTGAAGGTTCGTTTGTTGCACCTGTTGGGGCGAGGCAAGTTACACCTTTATCATCTTTATAAGTACTGTATATGGAGTTACATAACCTCATACAATTCCTGGAATAGCTCCGCCTGGGCGGAATAGTAGAGAACACATCAGACTGCATGCAAACCAAGAGGCTATTTAATGTTTGCTGACTAGCACACATTTAGAGCCATTTCCCTCTGCTTACGGCCCTTTATTATAGATTGAGTGATTGTGTTTTACATGTTTCAGTTAAATATTATAGGAACTACTTGGTGGAATGGTGGTATTGAAAAAAATAGACCCAGATAATGTTTTAGGAAATGACTAACGTGACTACAAAACACGACTATCAATACGACAACATTAAAGAGTTCTTCTTAACGCAGGTAACACACAGGTAATTACAGCAAAGAGCTTGGTGCCTTTTATCAAGAGGACTCATGACCTCTTGATTGCTGGATGTTCTTGTTAATTGTGAGCTTAAATGTTTTAGTTATGCAGACTGCCTGTGTGTGTGTGTGTGTGTGTGTGTGTGTGTGTGTGTGTGGTGTGTGTGTGTGTGTGTGTGTGTGTGTGTGTGTGTGTGTGTGTGTGTGTGTGTGTGTGTGTGTATGTAAAAGAACACTGAGTACTGGAAAATTGCTTTTGTCCTGCGACCAATGTTAACTCATCCATAGGTTGTCTGACAAAGAAGTAAAAGGTCTTCACCGTGCAGTAACAAGGTTCTTAGTCACTTTATTTCCTAAATAACTCAGGAGACACTTTGTGGATGAGTTTCTCAACCTTCAAACACATTTCCAAGCTCCTTTTTTTGATAAGAACATTGAGACCAGGGTCAGACGTGCAGCTGATTATAATTATTCAAAGCTAGGTTTTTATTTTTATTTTTTTGGTTTTCAAGATTTTTTGATCTACCATCTCTATCCACGCATGTTGTAACCACTTACCTGGATCTGGGTTACAAGTGGCCAATCGGCCAAGTTTGCTATTATGGCACCAGCATTATCTGACACATGAGGGGTCTGTGTGTGAGTGGGATACATTTCTGAGTTTTTGCCTGAGTGGTTGCACAGGTTCTCTATCACTAACAGGTGGTGCAAGGCACACAGGACATGAGATAAGTCAGAGATGTGTGTGTTTGTGTGTGGGTCTCTAAAGACTAGAGTGGCTCACACATTATCGACCCAGACAACCTTATCTGTGATTTACAGTCCGACTCTTCAGTGGAACCAGGCGAGCAGTCAGGCCTCATTAGACATCAGGTCTTAGACACTTATCACAGCAATTCTCAGCTAGATAGGGGTTAAGTAGTTGGCCTGGAAGGATACCGCCTAAAAATACTCTGCCATCCAGTTTGATTGAACCAACTGTAAAAACATCAACTGTATTGCTTCAGAGAGCAATTAGAGGGAGTAGAAGGGGTCATAGGATTTGTTGATTTGTTGGGCAGAGGATGACTTGTAGAAGCTAAGTTCTCTTTCAGTAACAGAGAGCCCGTCCTTGCTGCTGGTCTGACTGTGACTAAACATGCTATTTACATTCTTGGCATTTAGCAGACAGTGTTTTCCAGAGTGGCTTACAGTTAGACGAACAGGTAGAGGTTACGTCTCTAACGCAAGACACATGACTGTGGACACAAAAGCAGTTGAGGTGATGGATCCTGTGACTTCTCTGCTATGTGATGGTCTGCAGCTGCACTGCAAGAGGGATGAAGGATGCTCTAGATGTCAGCAGCCTTTATAAAATTGGAGGTGTGTAGCTTGATTAGTAAATACTCTGTCAGTTCTGTCAGTGTATATATATATATATATATATATAATATATATGTGTATATATGTATATATATATATATATATATATATATATATATATATATATATATATATAATGTGTCTAAATGACATGTAGAGAGAGGACTTTCGGTCGGCACCAAGGTGCTTCTGGAAAACCGTTCGCCACCTCAGGAAGGGGAAGCGAGGAATCATCCAAGCTGTATACAGTAAGGGTGGGACCTTGTTGACCTCAACTGAGGAGGTAATAGGGCGGTGGAAGGAGCACTTTGAGGAACTCCTAAATCCAGCTGACACGCCCTCTTTGGTGGAGGCAGAGCTGGAGGATGATGGGGGATTGTCGTCAATTTCCCTGGTGGAAGTCGCTGAGGTAGTCAAACAACTCCACAGCGGCAAAGCCCCAGGGATTGATGAGATCCGTCCAGAAATGCTGAAAGCTCTGGGTGTGGAGGGGCTGTCTTGGTTGACACGCCTCTTCAACATTGCGTGGAAGTCTGGGACGGTGCCTAAGGAGTGGCAGACCGGGGTGGTGGTTCCCCTCTTCAAAAAGGGGGACCAGAGGGTGTGTGCCAATTACAGGGGTATCACACTTCTCAGCCTCCCTGGTAAAGTCTACTCCAAGGTGCTGGAAAGGAGGGTTCGGCCGATAGTCGAACCTCGGATTGAAGAGGAACAATGCGGATTCCGTCCTGGTCGTGGAACAACGGATCAGATCTTTACTCTCGCAAGGATCTTGGAGGGGCCTGGGAGTATGCCCAACCAGTCTACATGTGTTTTGTGGATCTGGAGAAGGCGTATGACCGGGTCCCCCGGGAGAAATTGTGGAGGTGCTGCGGGAATATGGGGTGAGGGGGTCCCTTCTTAGGGCCATCCAATCTCTGTATGACCAAAGCGAGAGCTGTGTCCGGGTTCTCGGCAGTAAGTCGGACTCGTTCCAGGTGAGGGTTGGCCTCCGCCAGGGCTGCGCTTTGTCATCAATCCTGTTTGTAATATTTATGGACAGGATATCGAGGCGTAGTTGGGGCGGGGAGGGGTTGCAGTTCGGTGGGCTCGGGATCTCATCGCTGCTTTTTGCAGATGATGTGGTCCTGATGGCATCGTCGGTCTGTGACCTTCAGCACTCACTGGATCGGTTCGCAGCCGAGTGTGAAGCGGCTGGGATGAGGATCAGCACCTCTAAATCTGAGGCCATGGTTCTCAGCAGGAAACCGATGGAGTGCTTTCTTCGGGTGGGGAGTGAGTCCTTACCCCAAGTGAAGGAGTTTAAGTACCTTGGGGTCTTGTTCGCGAGTGAGGGGACTATGGAGCGTGAGATTGGTCGGAGAATCGGAGCAGCCGGTGCGGTATTACATTCCATTTATCGCACCGTTGTGACGAAAAGAGAGCTGAGCCAGAAGGCAAAGCTCTCGATCTACCGGGCAATTTTTGTTCCTACCCTCACCTATGGTCATGAAGGCTGGGTCATGACCGAAAGAACGAGATCCAGGGTACAAGCGGCCGAAATGGGTTTCCTCAGGAGGGTGGCTGGCGTCTCCCTTAGAGATAGGGTGAGAAGCTCAGTCATCCGAGAGGAGCTCGGAGTAGAGCCACTGCTCCTTCGCGTCGAAAGGAGCCAGTTGAGGTGGTTCGGGCATCTGGTAAGGATGCCTCCTGGGCGCCTCCCTAGGGAGGTGTTCCATGCACGTCCAGCTGGGAGGAGGCCTCGGGGAAGACCCAGGACTAGGTGGAGAGATTATATCTCCAACCTGGCCTGGGAACGCCTCGGGATCCCCCAGTCGGAGCTGGTTGATGTGGCTCGGGAAAGGGAAGTTTGGGGTCCCCTACTGGAGCTGCTACCCCCGCGACCCGATACCGGATAAGCGGATGAAGATGGATGGATGGATGGATAAATGACATGTAATATTCTGTTTTTTGAATGCCAGCAAGGATGAATCCCTCTGTCAGGCAAATGCAGTCATAAACAACGCCAGCTCTTTACGGAACATGAAATGTGACGTCTTGTCCATAGTATATTTTTGTATTATAGCAGTTTCAATGCAGCAGGACTGAGTGAAAGCTAGCAAGATAGCTCCAAGCTAGAACAGTAATGAATGATTAGAGAAAATGTAAGCGGTGCCATAGGATGTCTTGGCAATTAGTGTGGGATCAAAAGTGGAGCAAACTTCCACATTGTCTTTCCTATAGTCAGACATCCAGCCAGGGGGATAAACATGAATTTAAACGGCATAGAAAACTCATCTTTGGTGAGAATTTCTAACAGTATGCGTGAAGGCCTTAAAATCAAATACTGCCCTACCTGGAGAGTTGGACCCAGTACAGTGGGAGGATTTGAGGAAAAGGCTACTCTCACACATGCATATTAAAAGAGAAGGGGCTGGGTTCATAGCCTCCAGCTGTTCTTTTGATGTCACTTAATAGTTGCCTGTTTCCCGCTGAAGTGCCATGATTAGCAGGTCAATACCCCAGCAGGTCCCTTTGTTCAGTACTTATTACCAGCAGAGAGCGCAGTCATACAATGGGGCTGAAAGACATTCATTTGTGCATGTCACACAGCTTTAGAACCAGGAGAAAACTGTTCTATTCAGCATTTTAGTTATTGTTGTTGTTATTATTAGACTTATTGTCATTAGCTTTACTTTTGGTTAGTGTGTGTGCTTGTTTGTCAGCTTTACAAAGGTCACTGTGTGCAGCTGTGTTTCCTGCAGACCCTAGCAGATGTTTCACATCTCCCCCTGCCAACGCATTTGCCTCCAAAATGACTGACAATGATCAGATTTAGTTGATATTATATTCTGCGCTCTACTCTCACACTTTTTATTTAGATAAGTTTGAATTCATAGATAGCAGATCCGTTACAAGCAATCATACCTGAGGAGGTTGAAAGGAACAGGAGGAGAGTGAAAATGTATTATGTACTGTAGACGTGGTTTTCCTTTAGTTCAAAAAATCAGAAGCTTATGATGTTATTTATGATGGATGAATATTAATTTAGACAAAATGGGACACTGCTGTCGATCCATTAAAAATCATTTTAGCAACTAATGTGCCAGATGCAGCAGGTTGATATTGTGATCAAGGTGATTTGCCACCAGCCTTGAAAACCATTTCTCATTTGCTTTCCTTTTGTTCATAGTGAGAATGTTGAACTTACTTTTGCATGAAAACGTTTTCATTTACACATGGAGTGCAAACTCACAAATCCACTGACGCACCAATGTGTTCAATATCAGCAAACCCTAATTTCCAATCTGAGGCTGGGGATAAGAGATGAATTTTTAATGGAGAGAATGTCATGCCTGCTGGCTTCCACCCATCTACAACTCATTTATGCCAGTGCCCCTGCTCTGCTTGTTAAAGCGGAGACACTCTGTGCATAGCAAAGCCCGCGTCCTTCATGCTGCAAGCCAATGTATTCAGTCCCGGCTCTCAGAAGGTCAGGAAGAGAAACTTCCTGTGGCCTCTGGGATATGTGGTTGCCTTTTGAACACATTTCCCCCTAATACTGCTGGATAACCTAACTGCTGACAACCTGCTGACCACCCCCCTCTATAGAACAAGGCCCTGAGAATACAACTTTATAAGAGAAGGAGGAAGCACCTTTAACCCTGACTGTCTCCTCCACACTGGCCTACACTGGCCACCAAGTCAGGCTGTTCATGTTGGAATGGCCTGGTGAAAAGATTGCAACACTGGTCAGAGTAAGTGGGATGAAATGTCCCATTATCAGCCCTCGGTGTCATCAAGCTGCTGTCCCCCAGTGGAAAACCGCTCATTTTGAACAATATCCCTCTTTTTTTGTTGCGTCTCCTCTTCCTCAGTCTGTCCTCAGATGACACCACTCCATTGTCCACAACAATCCAGCTCTAACATAGCCAATTGTCCCTTTTAGAAAAAAAGCAGACTGAACAATAGACTGCATAACTGTAATGTGAAACTATTTGGTCATTAGTAGGGCGGCCCCCTCTCGTTAGTCGACCAAGATTTCTTTTGTCGATTTAGTAATTTTGTTATGCTGAATGACTTAATTCCAGGAGTCTTATTAGCCGTTCTTTGATGCACACAATATTTAAAGTGTTGCTATTGCATGATTCTTTGTGGAGGAACTCAGTTTTACAGATCTGTTGATTAAATCAACTAATAATGAATGTTCGTCAACTAAGAATTTCTTCAATCGAGGACAGCGACCGGTAATGTCACAAAATAATGTAGTGAGTCCATGATGTACTCCTTAGGCTAGGAAGGAAGACTTGGTTACTAACAGCAAGCTAGTCAGCTCGACATGCTTATGGTTGCGGCTTATGTGAGACCAGACAACCACACTGTTTAATCCAACTAATTAGTGCACTTTTTCCACTTGTGTTTTTGGTGTTGCCAAGAAGAAATAATGCAGTTGTCCAATCTCTATAAATGCAGAGTTGCCCCTTACCAGCCCTATACACAACAAAATGTGTCGGCTTTTGGTTTTTGCACCAAACGTGAACACATGGCTGTGGAAAGTGAATTGGTACACTCAATAACCACTGTTTAGTTGCTAGGGAACAATTGTTATAACTCATTTAACTGCTGCAGAAACTGGAGTAGGGCTCTGGAGAAGAGCGTAACCCTTTTATTAATGTTCCATGCATGCACAAGGGTTAAAAAGCAGTTTGTAAAAAGCACTAAAACAGAAGCTGTTAATCATGTTGCCTCCTCCATTTGTAAAATTGTGTCATCCTCCTCCTCCTCCTCTGTGGCCCGAGCCTGACGGTGCTCGCTCACTGAGTCGGCAGAAAATCAAGCTGCTGCTCCATGTTTCAGCGCTGTTTGCTGCTTCCGTGTTTGTTTGTTAATGATGGGATGAGTAGCATTTTCACATCAATAAATCAATACCACATTAACTTTCAGGCATTTTGTGTAATTGTTGTAAACAAGGGTGGTGCTGAGCAAACTGACAGCCTCCACACAGAGTTTTACACTGTGGCCCTGTTAAGATTTGGCATCCAGATATATCCAATCTGTAACTAGATCTATGAAGATGGGGGAAGGATTGTAGTTCACATCTGGCATCAGCACTTGTCTTAAATGCTTCTAAAGTGACCGTGATTGGATTTCACTCTCCTGATCACTTTTGATTTTATCTACAGGAGACTGATGAACATGCACTAGAAGAGGAGTTGAATTAGAATTAGTAATTTTAGCCTAAGTCATGGACTTAATTGTCGGAGTGTTGTGGGGCTTGCTGTGGGTTAGGGTTAGGCTTTTTCTGCTATACACACTATCTAGGTTGTATTAAATTATGTAAGGGATGCATTTGCCTCAAGCATTTTTGTGTAGTTGACATACTGTATGCGTCCCTGACTAGCTCCAAATGTGGGCTGGTAATTGTAATCAAAATGCATTATCCATGCAATAACACATTTATTAAAATTAAAATGTATTTATTGTTTGCCTGAAATATGTCTTAATTAAGGCATGATAGAAAATTAGCTTCTATCACAAAGGTTAAACTTCCCATCAGGAAAAGTGCTGTATATTGGCAAATCAATGAATGGAAGATATTAGATACTGTATATCTATTATATATTCAATGTTTTTAAAAAGAAAATGGTGCCACACAGTCAGATTTACTACAATCAGTTGTTTCCTCCACTTTTGCTAAGATGAAATTTATGAACACTCTCACTCTCTAAATATGTGTTTTTTCCTTTTTCTTGGTGCCCTTTTCTTTTCCTCTCTCTTCTCTCTCTCTCTCTCTCTCTCTCTCTCTCTCTCTCCTCTCTCTCTCTCTCTCTCTCTCTCTCTCTGCAGGGGCGGTGTGTTATCACGGTGCAGCTTGCTGATGAAGAGCTGGCTGCAGATGAGGAGGGTGTGGACTACTTCCTGCTGTTTGCTGGCAGCACACAGAGGCATCTGACCAGCACCCTAAGGAGCAGTCATGACACCTTGGAGGCACTGTGTCCCGGTAAGCCACCCCACCCACAATGCCTTGCAGCTTCCCTTTTACCTCTAATGGACCTGTGAGAAGGCAGCTCCACCTACAGTATTTGACACATTTTAAATCCTTTTAAAATTCTGCTGTCATGTCTACCTGTGTTTGCTGATAGCACAGACCCAATAGATTACCCAGAATAAAAAACAAACCCAATTGAATGTTTTCAAAGTAGCATCATGGCAGTCAAAGTCCTCTATAGCCATCATGTGCCAAAGACTGTTACAAAACAAAAATCCTATTCAAGAAGTGATGGTATTATTCTTCCTACACATCATACAGAAAGCATAGTGCAGTCAGGAGATATTATAGCTGTGGAAGAAAGTCAGAATAATAAACTATTAATCATCCACCGCCACTGTCCCCGTTTTTTAACTAATGTGTGTTTAAAAAAAGAGAAATCACCTCATTTGACTTTTTCTAAAGCCTGTCTCATTCATCATTCCTCTTGGAGCACATCACGCTTATTCCACTTGAAATATTGAACATATTGCAGGAGATCCTGCCTGTGAGGTGACTGAGCAACTACAGGTAGCACGGTAATCAAGGTTCAAAAGTCACGGAATGCTGGGGTCTGCAGGAAACACAGCTGCACACAGTGACCTTTGTAACGCACACACAGCTACTGACAATAAGTTTAACTAAAACGCTAAAAAGAGCACTTTCTCCTGGTGTTCTCATTGATACACATAGGCCTACTTGTGACCGTGTAATAAACGGGAATGGTAGCAAAATGTTGTGAAAGACATTGAATATTAATATATGTGCTGAAGGGACAAATACAAAAGACTTGGAAGTCATTGTTTTCCTCATGTGTCTGCATTCTCGACACGGAAAAAGAAGGCAGAACATGTTAAACTTGGGTGTCATGTTAAGAGCTTGGCTGAGTTATATCCATCTGAGGGTAGTAAGAGGAGGCGTTACTCTCCACTAACAGATTAGATGTGCTTCACTGCTCTATCCATCAGTACTCACACAGCTCCGAAGAACCCGTCCTGTGACCAAGCAGAACCTTACTGGATAGAATTCCCATGTGACCTGAGAAAATGGCCACAGATACACTGAATATTTACTTTGGCATGGCTTGATGTGCCTGGGGAAAAAAAAAAATAATAAAAAAAAAAATATATATATATATATATATATATATTTTATAATATAATAAATTCCTTTATTCGGCCCCTCTCAACGTAGTAGCTACTCTGTCCTGGAGTTTGAAGAGAACAATCACAACCTATACATAAAAACACAGAACATACAATTTGATGTACATTTAAAACAAGACTTGTAGCTCCACCTGGTTCTGTGGTCCTGGTAAGCTCTGAAAGTGTGACAGTGAGCCAGCATACACATACACCAGGACCCTAAACAGCCTGCTCTCACAGAATTCTGTGAAATGATCACGAGCGGTTACCAGGGCACTACGTGGTGGTGGCACGGAATGTGTGAAATTGTGTGTGGCCACCACAGAACACAATGCCAATGTAAAGTCAATGAGAAGATGACGTAGCATTAGGAGCAACCACCCCGTTCTTCTTTTCCTAAACCAACCTGTCCCCTGTATAGGGCCGTCCCGTTCTTCTTTTCACCCCCCACAACCTTTTCCTTAACTTAAGGGGCCGTGTTTATTTCAAGGAATTTGTTGAGATCAGGTTGACCCTAAAGCAGGCAGCTGTTACATGGAATTATTCATTTTTATGTGTTTTTCCTCCTGTCACACGTCAAGAGGTGTTCTGTAAACAATAAGTGAAAAAGGTTTGTTGGATGAATTAGTTGAGATTTAGCACTGCTAGCATGGTAGCTATGTAACTAGCTCTGTTTAGTATCTCTTTTGCGTATCAGCCCTTTTGCTTCCTAATCATTTTCATATCAGAGTTCTTTTATTTACGATTGATTTTCCCATTATTGTTGTTTTGCTTTACTATGACTTACTGTGTTGTTGCTATGACGCTAAAGTCACCGTCCTAGCCGCAGCTAGCTAACACTGGTTAATGCTTGTACAACACAGCAACATAGCAAATGGCCTATGCCCACTCAACTTTATAAAAGTCCAATTTGTTACACACAGACACACTAATAAAATAGAATAGAACCAATGAATGTGTGTAGTATTATGAAAAACCTTTTAAAAGTAGTCTACTAATCACAGGATACATTTCTTTGTTTTCCTTCCGTGTGTTGTCTTATAGCTCATGACTGTTGCGAGGTGGTGTTGGTCACCTTGTGTTCAGTCAGCCAAGGTGTCCCCAAGACCATCGAGGACCTAAAGCCCTGTCTGGGTCGTGTGGCCCCCTTGGCCGAGTATCGATTCAGCTTTGTCCAGGATTTGGCTTTTGACATGGCCCAGTTCCTGGTGAGCAACAAGACGAGTCTCGTCCATGTGAGCAGTCAGATAACCACACAGGCGTGTTTGGCACAGAGCAGGAGAGAAACGGTTACAGTAGGTGACAAGTGATACAGCAATGTGGGCAAAGTGACAGTAAGACAAGAGATTGTCATGTTATTGTTCTTTCCCTGACAAGGCTTGATGCCTCACAGTTTTTGTTATTCAATTCATATATTCTTACAGCACAATTTATTATCCCATAGAAATTGTATAGAAAATTGTCTTTGCCTAGGACTAAGAGGAGGACACGATAATGTAACTGTCTTGGGAACTCAAACTTCACTCTTTTAAAAATCTGAATATGATTTGTCAACACAGCACCGCCCCTAATGGAGCTTAACACTGCTGGATGCACGTGGATGTGTCTTCCTACATTTACATCCTACATTTTAGGCATGTGGTTAATGCTCTTAGGCTAAGTGTCTTAAAGCGAGTTCTTCCAGTAGACTAAGCTTCAGCTCGTCCTAACTTGACTTATCTTTGTAATCACCCTGCACAAAGGTGAGCACGGCAGGCCGGGCTGATGGCCTCGATGGGGCACTGCTGCTGGATGAGTGTCAGATTCCTCTGCAGGAGTGTGAACGTCTGGATGAGAGCCTGGCGCTGGCCCTCCACCATCTTGTGCTGCCTCCAGGATGGAGCTTACTGGGGAAAGAACTAACCAACAGCACTGGTGAGACGAGAGGCAGTGGATTGTCTGTCACATGTAATTTCCTCACACAATGAAATGTCTGACAGAATGTCTCTGCACTGACGCACATCAAATTATAGTTGTACAGCACATAATGACACACATGCCTCCTCTGTTTGTGAGTTTTTCTACAAGTATGTGTCAAATGCAATATTTGTCACCGTGTTGACCAGTTAACCACTCAAGCTAAGAAGATTGATCACTCTCTGCATTATTTGGCAGCATTTTCATATCAGTGCAACTTGGCCAAGTAGGTGCACAACAGTTGCTGGTCAAAACCAGAGATTGTTACTGATTACTGTATATTGACACACAACATACAGTTTACTGTTTCCATGTTCTGTGTGAGTATGTGTGTATGTTCTACTGCTAATTAGTGGAAGTGACTCCTGTTACACCATAATTCAACTTAGCTTGTAGACTAATATAGACTAAACTGTCAGCTGATTTATGTGATGCACTCTTAAGCCCTGCTACCACTACTGCAGTGGCAGAGTGGAACTGAACACATTTTACACTATAAGGTACATTGACATTAAACTAACTTTTCAGGTACCAGAGACATAAGTAAATCATAGCTTTGGTGAACCTGTAACACATATCTTGGTATTTTTACCTGATAAATTACTCAATGATAGATGATCTTGTAATGTTCTATTAAGCTCGGCCTGGCAGTCATAATAATGAAGACCATACACATGTCTCTGCAATCACAAATAGAAGGCTGATGTCAATGTGGTTTTAGTTGGCAGCTTATATGAACAGACAGACCTGAACATGAAACATGTCTCTATATGGACTTTCATCTGACTTGGGCATTAGTATGATCAAACAGAGCTGAGTATCTTGGTGCTGCGGCCCTGCCAGACAGCAATTGGGTTGTGAGAAACAGCTATGTCAGTGTAAACAAACATACATTTTTATTAAAATTAAAGTGGCAATTTTCTCCAGCCATTGACTCTGATGACTTTAATCAGTTAAAGGAAGCCAAACGAGTTGATGGGGATGATAAACTCTACGAGGTAATTTCTGTCTGTGAAGCAGCATAAACAAGACTTTGGGGAGTAGTTAGAGCACTGCCTCTGGCTCTGGTATTGTTAAGATAATAGTGTATTGTTTAACTTGGACTTGGATATTAGATTGAACCAGCACAATCCCGTTATTGTCGCAACAAAATGAAGCCTGGAGATTGAAAGCCTTCCTGATACTTAGAATGTTTTTATTCCTTTTTTAAGATGGACGCACACACACACACACACACACACACACAGAGGCTCCTTTGCATTGAAGTCAGTTGTCGTGTTGTTGATGTGGAAGGCAGCTTCCTGCTGTGGTGAGTGATGTGTGCTCTAATAGGCTCTGCTTTACAATGTGTCACAGCTTCAATACAAGACGCTCAGCTGCAGTGAACTGCGAGGAGGGAAGAAGAGTGCAACTCTGCTCTCCATTTATCAGATCTGTCAGATGATGGATAGCAGCAGACTATAGGTGGAGGTGATGTGTTTTATCTCAGTCATCCTTCAAGCTGTGGACACGCAGCAGTCACTGATCTCACCATAGCCCGCCCTCTATTGTCCACAAGAAAAATCATTTAATCTGGAAAGACTGTGCATGTCAATGGAAGCAAACATTCAAACATTCAGTGTCAAATAATCTGTAGCCTAGGGTTTGTCAATCAATACCGTTTCAGTAAATGACTTGGTGATCTGCAGTCTCAGTAGACTTAGACTTCTCTTTATTAAGCCCACACATAGTCAAATTTACTTTGATTATTCATAATAATTATATGCAATACGGCGTATACTCAGCTTTTCAGTTTGAAATACAGGACTTCTAGTGTGTTATGTAGTGGTTGGTTGATTTTGATAACCCTGAAAGATGATGAGTTGACTCATCGTCTGTGACCCGTCTTTTTTTTGTCATTCCTCATTTTCTCATTAATTGATTAATAATAATAAATAGATTTTGTAAATAATTGCTGTGGCCCAAAATTTCTTATTGGTAATTAACAGTATTTTCATTGGAGTAGGAAAAACATTTGACCATTGCATAGCTAGTGAAGCTAACTTAGCTAGGATATCTGCCAAGGAGCAGCTAAGCTGTTTTGGTGGCTCAAGATGACCCAGCATACTGCTGTACTGCAGCAAATAGGTTTAACTACATGTATCTCCCAGCTGACCCTGCCAGCTGCCACTGGGCAAAAATGCAATGGATACTTTGAGAAACCAAGTTCAAACCCAGCAGTAAAGCATTTCCTGCTGCTGTTTGGCACCTCACATTCCAGCCCGGCCCAGCTCGGCCAAGTGGAGCATTAAATTTGACCCATTAGCTTGAGATTCATCAGGGCAGGCTGGTGCAGACTGGCCTGCGGTAAATGGACTGAAACTTCTCATTAGCAGATACAACCAGCATTGTTAATGTTCCCTAATGGTTTCTGTGGTGCTGATAACAGAATGTGAAATATGTTCTCTGCCCCTTTCACTGATCTGTTGGTTTGTCCAGAGAAGTCTAGATGCAGCAACAGTACTGGAAATGTTTTATCTTCTTCTCTCATTCCTGCACGTTCTGCTGTTCTAAGTAACCAGCTGAGCATTCTGTTTGCAGTGTACACACTCTACAATATAAGACATCTGGGAAGTGTAGTGGAGCTTTCTCAAACACTATACCATTTTGAACCCCCTAACATATAGGGCTGTACCTGACTCCACATTTTTTTTCAGCGCTGTCTGGATGACAAAGACGTTCACCTAATTAACAAGCCAAGTTGGCCCTCGGAGCTAATGAGTAGCCAAGGCTAATGAGACAAAAAACACGAAGCCTCTGTAATCTGACCAAGTGTGTAACGTTACAAAGACAGCCAACACACTTTTATCAACTCCCATATGGACAGTGGCAGCACAGAACGCCACAGCTTCACTTCTTTCATTTTTACTCTTCACAATAAAAGCTCAACTTAAATTTACTCAGAACATTTCGCTAAGCGGCAACTCATAATGTAGCTTACACTACGCTATCAATAATTTTTTGCACTAGATATCAAACAAAACCCAGAGACTGTATTGTTAATAGGTTGCAATCTGGGGGCATAACCAGGCAAGGCCTCCCTTCCTCTGGGCATCTGCCTCTGCTTCAGACTTTCCTTGGGAATATTTTAGTCTCTCTAATGGTCTAATGGTCCACCTTTTAATGTGAAATGACCTTTTATTGAACTCCAGGACTCACTTCCCCCACTCTTTTAAACAAGCGTCCCCCTTATCTCAGGCTGCCCTTTAAAATTGACAATGAATTTGCCAGTGGTAGGGCAACAAGAGATATTAATATTAACAAAAAGGATCGGGCTTCTCCTGTAGACCCAGAAATGTTTTAATGATCTTTCTCTGTGAATGCAGAGAGAGATTTAATTACACAGATTCCATTTGAGGTGGTTCTCTGTAATAACCAACAGCCACTCATCCTGGCTGGAATACTAAAGGGAGCCTTCCTGAGTTTATTTAGCTTTGGTGTGTGTGTGTGTGTGTGTGTGTGTGTGTGTGTGTGTTGTGTCTTTGTAGATGTGTAAAGGGGAGTGCTTCAGTATTTGATAGTATATGGGGTCAATAATAGACTTAAATTGGAGTGCGATGCACTTAGTTGCTCACCTCTGCTGAAGTGAAATGGTGTAGTTTGATTTAGTCACATGCAAAAACATGTTTTTGCTATGATAGGTTTATCATCACGTATTAGAGGCTTCCCCACACTGGCTGGAACACAAGTGCTTTAGTACAGAAACACAGATTAATGGATTCTGTAATTCTGTGCACAGAAAGGACCACATTAAAAATACTGTCAATTGGCATGCTGACTTTAATCTAAAAATTACAGTATTGGCTTACAAAAATTGATTCATTGTTGAAGACAGACTGAGACAAGCTGTGGTTTCATCAGTCTGTAAATGTGTAAAGGTCCGTGGACCCTGTACTGGGTCCTGTTTTTTGTATGTTGATAATGGAGTTATCTAGATTAGAGTGTTGGTGACGTGACACTAGGCTGGGTGTTTCAGTTCTTTGAAGCTGGCTTAAATGATATCTGGAACAGTTGTCAGAGCAGCAAGTCCTCAAGCCCGAAACCTGCAAAAGGGCAGACTTATTGACAGTTAGCTGGGTTATGACCAAGACATTTTACTGTGAACCCCTTACATAAAGTCATTTTCAGATGCAAATGGATCACTTTCTGAGATTGAAAATCAAATGTCATTATAGTTTTAGAAGAGAACATGTAAGTTATTAGGAAATCATTATGATCTGTTGGTGTAT
The DNA here is from genome assembly GCF_008692095.1 of Etheostoma spectabile. Classification (NCBI taxonomy): domain Eukaryota; kingdom Metazoa; phylum Chordata; class Actinopteri; order Perciformes; family Percidae; genus Etheostoma; species Etheostoma spectabile. The sequence continues at coordinate 19,702,551 of NC_045733.1, forward strand.
CTGTGGTAATTTTCACAACTAAATGTTCATAGTGAAGAGTTACCTATACTTATATGTGATGAAAGATAAACAAAATAAAGGTCTGTACACAAAAAAGAAATACTGCTGTTTGAAATACTGTGAGCATAAATACTGAAGCTCAGCTAAACTATTCTGTCTGTTAAAAGACCAATGGAGTCAGAATTGCATTTAATTCACATTCAAATGTATAAACTTATTAACTAAAAAAATGTTTGTTTTAAAAAGTCTTCATTTTCATAGTGAGCTTATCATTATCACTTAACAGTATCACCTTATTACTCATAGTCTAACCACATTCACTGGTAATATCTAATGTTGAACCGCCTGGAAACATGGCGGAGCCCAATATCAAAAGAAATCACACCCATAACAATGCAGGCTCACATATAAATCTATTGCTCCAGTGCATGCTGGGAGGGTTGCCATGATACCTTCTTCATGTAACTGTAATCACATTATAGGCATCAGCCAATCATATGAATGCTGATCATTGTTTCAAGTCTCTTATCATTTTATCCTTTATTTCAAGATAAGAGTGCAGTGTGTTATTCAAGATAGCATCATCCAGGATTAACACATCAATCCTTAAACTGCGTTCAAAGAATCAAATTAGCTGGATGAGAATAAACAGGATTATGTTAGCCTAATAACAGCATGTTAGCCTGAATTAGTTGAACCACATTTGAAGAACAGGGCCCAGGTGTGTTAGACGATGCCTTGGTGTTTCCAAGCTGCACCAAGTGAGGGTATCGGTTATTGCACCACGTACTGGCTACCTGGACTGCTGCTCTCTTCTGTCTTTCTCTGTTTTTGTTTTGGTTTAGTTGATTGTTTCTGTACTTATGTATTTATTTCTGTATTTCCCGTCCTCCATCTCTTCCTCAGACATGAAACCTCAAGAGACTCTGCTGCATTTCTCAGCACGTCGAGGTCTTTTCCGGGTTACGCACTTCTTGCTGCAGCAGTCTGGAGCGAGAGAAGCCCTGCAATTGGTCAACAGACAAGGCCACACCCCCTCTGCCATTGCAGCCATACGAGGACATGAACACCTCCTGGAGCTCCTCACACAGTAAGCACTAACCACATCTTTTGCAATTACAGTGAAAGGCTGCGCACAATAATAGTAAATAGTGCTGTTTAGTTTTAGCATAATTACAAAACAATCAAACAGAAGTGAAAATAAAAGTATATAACAGACAACGCTGTGATTTTAGCCCGGAGTTTCAGTGAACATTGCCTCCTCTCTGTACAAACTTATGTTAATATATCAGTGGGCAGATGGCGTGGTTCCTCCAGGCCCTTGAGGGCTGCCTTGTTTGTCTGTTGTCTTCACGGAACAATAGAAGTAACCAAAGAGCATCACCACAAAGACCACTGCAGCTTAACTTAGCACTTTCAGCTTCAGCCAGATAGTTGAGGGCAAATTGAAAAGTTGTGTGCTGCCAGTGTTGTACCAAGAGAATAAAGAAAGAAGGGAAACTATTCCGCAACACAAAAGCCTTCATTACAACTCCTTTGTCGACTGACCTTTTGGAGTAGGCCTACCTCTCCACAACATCTCACTGTGTGTGACTGTACTGTAATCCAAACACACTGAAATGTTGTCTATACAGAGTTTAATGGGAAAAGGATGAATGTGTTTCGCTTGCAGTTGTCAGGCATTATCCCTAATAGTGCCTTTTTTCTGAGTCACTTGTGAGGACAGATTCTCCTCATCCTTGTCTAGTAAAACATCAAACGGGGGGGTGGAAGCTTATTGGTAAATGGACTGAGACACGGCTTAAAGTGAAAATACACCCTTTTTGAAGCCCCCTACTTATCTGCTGCAGAATAGTTTTCACTTGAGTCAAAATGAAGATGCCACGAGCTGAAAGACAACTACCACTTAGTGATCTTGCTCATTGCCAAGCATGCACTAAAGTTGCTTTACAACTTACAGCTCCCTCTTTATGTGTTTGTAATTACTTTTCCCTCATGAAAAGTGAAGTCACTAGCAGCCTGGCTGGTGACCTCAGCTGCCGGGCCTCGCAGCTAAAGCAATCCACCCAGAATTACGCAACCAGATCTGCCTGACTGGGAGGTGTCTCCCCCTCTACAGCACTATCTTTATGAACAAAACCACTGCACATCATTTTACCTTCAACACTTAAAGAAAATGCAGCAGGGGGAGTCAAGGTTTTTAGAAAGCTTATCAAATATGTAGTAGGAAATTGCAGGGTGTATTTTACTACATGGAAGGAAAGGAACATTTTTGGTTGACTGGCCACAGCGTATGGAACTTTTGATCGTACCAGACAGTGTCTCCACAGGCTGCTTGATAACCTGCTAAACTGCTAGAATAGACATACAACCACAGCTTTTGACCAATGGACTTTCTGGACTGCACATGGATTATTGAAAGAAAGGGGTGGTGTGGATCGGCTGACATCACTATTACAACCCTCTCTTGAAAGCAGTTTTGTGCTGTGTTAGCCAATCACGCTACAGGCCGTTTGGGAGGATTTAAGTTTTTATTTCACGACAGGGCTCAGACGGACAAAGGGACTGAGACTGTCCAGCTGGTGTCAGCGGACGCTCGGGTAGTTTGCCACCTCCCCAGGCTGAACACACACACTCTGACGCTAAGGATCCCTCCCGACTGCGACCCTCCAAGCCTTCAGAGGAACGTGGACCAGCTGCTGCACTTGATATGCCATCTCCATGCCAAGGTGAGTCACGCCACCCTGCCCTTTTAGCACTTTATCACTGCTCACGTTGGCTTCATCCAGGAGCTCTGCTTCTGCTGAACATTGGTGGATTGTTTGTCTTTTCACTGCCCTAATTTTTTTAACCTTCATTCTTTCAACCTTCTTAGTTTGTATAACCGAGGGAACACCTTATGCAATCACAGAGCTGGCGATTGATAAGAACTAGGAGGCAACTCTGTTGGTTTCTCTGAGGGAAAAGCTAACGTTTATCCTTCTCCTTTTCTATATTCCACAGGGAGTTTGTGTACTGGAGCTGCAGTTTGATTCTCTGCACACAGCTGCTGAATGTTGTGATGGTGTAGAAACAGAGATAACCTGTCTGGAGCAACTACGGCTGCCTACTACAGCATCTGAGTGTCTGGAGACAACAACAGAAGGGAGCTGGGTGGAAAACTGCTCAGTGGAAAGTCACAGTAGTTTAGATTGTGGACACGGTGAGACTGGGAATGCAAATAGAGTGTTGAGTTTGTCTGTGAGCTCTCCAACGTTAGACTTACGGACCCAGGAGCATGGACTCGGCCCCCAAGCAGACCGGGTGTGTCTCAGTTCAAACACTGGGAGAGATTACTGCCAAACAGAGCAGGAGGGAACGGAGCAGCCTGTTGTTTCCACCCAGAGTTTGAGTTTGCGTGACAGGAGTGAAGGAGCACAGAGTGGGGCAGAAGGGAAGAGCCTCACTGTGGGATTCCTCCCACCAGCAGGCTGCGATAAACAGGCAGAGGAAACTGATAGAAGAGAGGCTGTGATCTGGGAAGTACAGGAGGCCACGGAGGGAAAAGACAGATCAGAGCAGGAAGCAAAAGACAGCACAGCTAGAAGGAGGGAGGAGGAGACCAACTCAGAGTCAACAGATCCAATAACGCCCAGTGGAGTCACAAAAGCTTTGATCATGGGCCAGTCCCTGTCACTAGAGGGCTCAGAGGTATCAGACACACACTGTCAGGAACGAGGGACCAGCGGGGAACTTTGCCTGGAGCTCTGGGACAGACTCTCTTTAGAGGAGGAGAAGGCAAAGAGTGAAGCGTTAACAGAACCTGGATCAAACCCTGGGGACCTCCCCAACCCATCGCTGATAGACTGCGGTGATGTAATCAAGGAGCCTGAGTATGCTATTCCACGTCTCTTGATAGAGAGCCTCCATGAGGGGGAACCTCCAGCAGACATAAACAACCTGGAAGAAAACCAGGAAACAGCTGGTGGGGATTACGCAACAGAGCAGCACTGGGGCTTGGCTCCAGAAACCGGTTGTCAATCTGGGAATTGTACTGGAAAAGTGAGTTTTAAAGAGGTAGGTGGCAAAGACAAAGTCAAACCTTCTGGATACAATATTGAAAGTACCAGTTTTCCTTTGGACAACAATGACAATGCAGCTGATTGTCGGACTGCTGGTAACTCCATGGAGGTTTTACATGCTGATCATGATTCAGGGATGACCCTCGTCCTCTCCAGTGATGATGATAGCAGTTTCCGATCAGTTGGAAGCTCCACAACAGATATATTCCACCCTGCTCAGGACGATGCTAGTATGGAGGATCAGGACTTGTTTCAAACCAAGATAGCAGATCTGCCCTCAACAGGATTCAAGACGGAAGATGATTCAAACCTAGGTGAGGGCAATAAACATGCACTAACTGTTGACGCGGGGTTCCCCTTGGAGCCGGGTGCTGTCAGTGCACTGACCGTGACAGACTGCAGTCAGACTGGCACTGAGGCTGAATCCCAACTGTCACCCAGCCTCCAGACAACGGAGGCTTTGAATCCTGAGGGGTTGAGAGAGAAACTCGCTCATGAACTTTCCAAAGAGGATCTGTCTTTAGGTCCTGCCTTGTCAGACCGTGGGGACGTTCTGATGAGGAAGGCAGATGAAGAAGAAACTGGAGAGGCCAGTGACTCTGAACTAAATGCAGTGATTGAGCATTTGACGTCGGAGGTCACCAGTAGGGCTTTATTTGAACCCAGTTCATCTGTTACAGAAGAAAGTGAAGTGATTTGCACAGTTAAAGGAGACCTTCAGTCAACAGAGACCAGTGAAGAATCTGCAGTGGCCTCAGCTGGAAAGAGTGGAGACCTGCAATTGGTGCTACAGCAACCCAACCCAGATAATCCAGATATGACAGCAGATGAAAGGTCACCTGATGAAGGATCAAGGCACTCAGAGGATCTGGTCAATGCATCTTCATTCAAAGGTGTCCCTCCACTTTCAGATAGCGCTGATGTCATTGCCTTGGAAGTGGAGCCTCCCTGTCCAAACAATGAAGCTTACAGTGGACCTGATGTTGAGAATGAGTTGACTGAAAATCCAATGACTCTTGACGCAGTGGATGGAGCATCACAAAGCCACAGCAGAGCAAATCAAGGTAGGCAAACACTGATTTATTTCAGTCCCAGTTCAGGTTTATCCTAGTTCCACACTCTCGCATACATCACAGGGCAATATGTTTGTCAAAGCGTTATTCCTAAACAAATATGCTAAATCATATTCAGTCCTTGCTGCTGATTAATGACAATAGCTCCGCCAAGTTAAATGCAATGTAGCTCACAGTAATAGAGGTTTTTGTTTGACATCCTATTGTGATATATTGCTGCTGTGATGACATGCTTTGCTTAGGCTTTCTGCTGTTTTGGTGGTAATTGTCTTTCTAATGAGAATTTGGGATTTCATTTATTTTAATTTAAAGAAATAACAAAAATTCCGCCACATCAGTTCATGCAGGGACACTGGTATACATTGTGGCCTGTCATGTAACAGGAAATAATAAGCCATGTATAGCCTGACAACATTTCACTTTATATTCATATGTCCTCTGTTAGTCATGGACACAGGCACACTCTGGCTACATCATGCAGAACTGTATGTCAGCAAACACAGTCACATTACCAGTGCACGTGACCAAGGCTCAAACACGGAGCTAGAAGGCTGGCTTCTCTAAAACAAACATGCACAAGCCAGCTGATGTGAGTGTGGAGCCAGAAGTGAGGCCGACAGAGTCTCTCTTCTCAAAGTGAACTTCTTGCACTCCTCTGTCTGCAATTTTCACTCATCAGGAATAATTGTACTGGACCCAAGTCCAATAAAGAGAGGTCAAGGGCAAGGTTGGTGCTGTGCGTCACACAGAGACCGGGGTGTCATTGTGAACGCAGGGATTTATTTACAGCCTTCTATTTTACCTGGCCCGGAATCAGGTAACATAAAAGGCAATCAGAGACAAGCTTTCTGTTGTTTCGTGGTTTGGAAATGAATATGTGAAAATTCAATCTAGAGTCTAGTGGAGGTTTAAAAACACAAGAAAGTCAGAAGTACCGGTAGTTCTCCTTTTCCATGGAGAGTCTTATTTATTTGAGACTTTTCCACTCCATCTAGCATTCCTTAAGTCATGTTCACTGACACAAGCCTTCCAAGAGAATTTCTTTTAATCTATCACAAATACTTTTACAGTACCATCAATGCGCCATTTGGTCACTGTTTTTACAACCAGCGAATGATTCATTTTACATTTAATGGTTATTGTCTCTAGGGAAAATGTAGCCTTAAGGAAGGTTTTAGTACATAAACACTATAGACACAAGCTGCTACAACACTATTTCATCAGTCAAACTTCTCAGTGTATCTGTAGTGAGGACAGATAGCCCCACTTTCTTTCACTTGAAACACTTGTTATGTATTCCTATATTTGGAGGATTAGCCCCTGGACTGATTGCATTGTGTTGTTTGCATTTCTCCAGTTGTGGAAGTCATCATGTCTGAAGCTGAAACTCTAATTGGTGCAGAGGAGGAAGAAAATGGCCCCTCAGAGGAAACAAACTTCTCCATGGTAAGCTCTCCTTTATGGTTGACGTAGGTTTGATTAACAACACGAGTGTGAGCTGAATCCTTGTTTGATGTTTTAATCTCCGTGAAACACCCTAAGTAGCCTTTGGCACAAAGATGTTACTAACAAACAGGCAACAAAGCTCACTTCCTGAGTTATTATTACATGGCCAGGGTTAAAATGTGACAGGAAACTAAAGTTGGAAAGACCTTATTCACAGCAGATGTTGTGATTTGTCAAACACAGGGGTAAATTCAGTAATAACGTCACTAATTGCTGCACTGCAATGTCATTGGATCCACATGGGCTTCTACCGCTATGACAGGTAAGCTCTGATGCTAGAAGCAACCACCAACTCATATGTGTATATCTCTGGGTTAATAAATAATATTAACAGTAATAATGAATAGTGGTAAAATACAGATAAACAAGATTGCTAGCAAATTATTAAATATTGAAAAATTGTATCTATTGAATACCTAGTAGACTTTAACATAAATCATAATATGATTGTGCATGCATTGACAATGGGTTTTATCAGCCAGGTACAGGAAGTATACATGTTAATACATAATACAAGACAAGTTTATAATGAGTCTGAATACAACTAATTGGTAACTTCCATGGTCGCACATGAGTCAATTCAGTGCCCACATGTTAGCAGGGCTAGTTTGGAAGTAGATTTAAGGCGCAAAGTCACTTTTCATCTGCAGAGTTTAATGAGAAATATGAATGAAAGTAAAAAGTGCATACTTTATTATGTTAAATGGACGTGGAATATAAATAGATAATTAATGCAAAAAAAAATTGCAAAGTAACAATCAGTAACAACATTTAGCATTTTAAGGATGATCTTTAAGGATGGCACTTACTCCACTGTAAAATCCAACAGGCTCTCCCCACATTGTCTTGTTGGAGGCATGCTATGCAGTGCAATTACCACATGGATACCATGTTGAATAGACAAGGCGTTACTCTAAAATGTTGCTGACTGATGGATTCCTCAGCAGCCATAGACTGGAGTTGCTCTGCTTATTCCTGGGTTGTGGTCTAGGTCAGTGGCATGTTTTGATTCCAGATGTTTGACTTGCGGAGGATAGACACACAAGCTGCAGTATGCTGGAGTCGCCAGCTGAGGGCGATGTAACCTCAATAGCGTCAGGAGTTTTTCCCTTTAACCACAGAGAGAATTTAATGACGTGCCATTCGATCCTGTTGAAATCACTTTCAATGATGAGCAGGTTGATGTTGAGTCATGCTGGTGTTCAACAAACTGTAGGAGTTGAGGTGAGAAATGAGTTGTTTATTTACCAGAGATGCATCTTTAGCATTATAGTTTACACACTTTTTGAATCATAGCAATGTTTAGATGCATTAGAAGAATGTGAAACAAATGTATAAGAATAATAATTATTATAGACTAACCATCAACCATCATCATTTATTTGACATATGATACATCATTTGTAATGTGAAATTAAAGGAAGTTAAATAGTGGGCAATACAAAGTATATAGACTCTAAAACTCCAGATAACAGCAGATAATAACAGAGACTAGATGACCAGATCTAAATGATGGCAGCCACAACCAGCTGCATAAAAGGAGATGTAAGGTTAATGAAGTAATTCAAATTGCAAAGTGCGTCAGTGTTTTGACAAGATGATAAGATAGTTGGCTATATATGGTAGACAGCAGAGGATTTAGTGCTGGTTATTTCAGCATGTAGGCCTATGGCATATGTCATAAGTCAGAATAAATGTACTTGTAGTTAGCAAGCAGCAGAGCAACACTTGAATGTTCATAGCATGGCTTTCCTGACAACATGTGAGTCATGTCTTCAAAACATGAGCATGAGATACATTAGATTAGATTATTTTACTCATGTATTTATTCATGTAAACACAGCACACCTACTCTAACAGAACAAAGACACAAATAAGTTACTGCTGTTAAACCTTGTTCAATGAACACTAATAAAATAATCAACGCATCTGTCCACCGATTTTGTTTTACTTATGCGGGGAGTTTTTGCTTTCACAGCGTTGTTGTTTTTCCATTATAAAACGCTCATCATGTCCTTAAACTCTACAGCCAAGGGCCAGAAAATCGACATAATTCAAACAAGATGAACTGTATGGTTTTGATACCTCTATATTTTAATTTATTTAATTGCAGCATCTCACTGAACTTTGGGACACCAGGTGCTCTGTGAAGGTCAGAGTTTGGATGAGGGAAAAATGTAGATTTGTTGAGTGCTGCCAGGGATTCACGCCTCTTGTGCTGTTGGCCAACTAAGGGTGGGACCCGAGGTCAAAGCGGGACTGTCGTGTCAGGGACAACCCACAGACTGTAGGGATTACCACACCTTTACATGGATCTAAATGTCAACCAGGAGGTGCTCAACCACAGTGTGCTCAACTCTTCTAATAACAGTATATAAAGACACACTAACACAAGAGATCTGATGGATAAAAGCAAACCTTAAAGCCCACGACCCGTCAAACAAGGGGCGGAATATTCATAGATCATTTTATGAGCTCTTGTCCAGCTGCTGTCATGGAGAGTGGTAGAGAGGCAGCACCTTTCTGTGGACAACAAGATATACATAACTACTTGTGTTGGTATATTTATTTTAACAATAACATGATTTTTAAAAGAAAATCTTCATACCTACAAATTACAAAATAAACTAATGTTAATAAACTAATATCCTTTACTGTGATATTTAGTATAAAACTGGGGACACTTCTTTGCCGAGAGAACGGATGCCAGCCCAGGAGAGGCGCCGTCTGGTTAGCCACTCCCGGTGTCCGCTGTCATCCTCAGGTAGAGAAGCAGAGGGACCGTAGGCTCTATTCGCTTCTGCCGCTGATTCCAGCAAACTCTGTTTGTTGTGGGTGTCATAGCAACATTTTTATCCACTTTCCTTTTTGAGTGACGAATAGATTTCTGCAGCCTGCTGGTATGGGGAGTTATTTCCTCTCACACAGGCGCAGATCGCATGTGGTACTTGGCCGTCGGCTGGAATCTATGCGGTGGATTCCGGTGCAAATCTTTGGCCAAAACAAAGGCAACGTGGGCCCACGTGAGGCGACGCCACAGTCGTCCTTCACCTCCACTAGTTCCTGGCCATCAGCTTGGTGTGTCAGGGCCCTTAGTTGCTTTTCTTTCTCTTCCTAGTATGGCAGGGAAATCTGTTGATAGTTCCATTATACACTTCTGTCATTTACTTTCTTTCTTACATCCAAGTGATAGTGTCACGTCGGAATAGCTGCAAGGCTCTGCACTGTTATCTTTACACACAGACACCCAGAGTATGTACAGTAACCTGCGCGTGTCCATGTCCATGTGTGACTATATCAGCTTAGTGCTCCCTGTTTGGAGGATTGGCTTTGAGCTTTTGTGCTGAAGATAGACAACAGAGTAATCAATAACTTGCTTTATGCAGTAAGAAATAACAATAATGGGATCTTCTTATCGTTTTACAAAAGTCTTTTGCCTGATTAAATGATTCCAAGCTAATTGTAATCTAAATTTATACAATTAATTATGGCCATTTTTGTTTATAATGTGCAACGACTTTTGTCTGATGTAGTGTGTAATAATGGGACACCATTCAAAGCAATCATCAGTTACATGTTGCATACTTGTGCCATATTGTGATTCATATATAATTTGTAAAGAATTCAAATTTGAATATATAAATTACTATATATAGTATATACTATATTTCCCAGGCCAAGACATAATAAATCACATGTGGGACAAAATATGGAGTGCAATCTGTACTGGTGATTCTAGATCTGCACTTTGTGGATGAATATTTAAGTGAAACCTTTTTTTGCTGCCATATCTATCATGTAAGAAGGTGAAATCACACCCAAGTACATCTTCCTCCAGCAGGGGGTGTTGAATTTCTCAACAATCTCTCAACGGTTGAATCACATTAGGTGAAGTAATAATGCCCCACTGTCATCTGTCACACTGTAACAATATACTACTTTGGCCGGCTGATTTACAGGATGAGAGAGAGACATCTACAGCCTTACTGGGAAAGAGAGAGAGAGAAATTACAGAGAGAAAGAAAGACCAAAGGCAGGAGAGAAGTTGTGAGGTGACTGAGGAAAAGAAAAGGGAGGGAGGGAAGAAGAGAAGGAGGGAAGGAAGATGAGAAGGGGGGAGGGAGTAGTGCTGGAGTCTGCTAGAAGGCTGCTTCTGTGGCCAGATGTGATCTTCGCAGGCAGCCCAGTTTTCCTCTACAGTGCTTCTGCTGGCTTTTGTGCTGTTTAGTAAATGTGCTCGGGATATTTAAGGGAACATGTACGAACGACACAAGCGGAGGTACAGTTTCTGTGCCAAAGGAGAGCGAGCTGTGGACGTTGTTTTGATAAAGGTAGGCTACCTATATGCACTTTCAAAAAAGTTGCTTACTATGATAAAAGTGCTATTGCTACAGAAATTACAGTTATTTGAACCGAAAACACAGTTAAGTGCTTCCAACAGATCAAAAATGATGGAAAAAGCATTAAAAGCATGGTAACAAAATAAAAGCAGGGCTGAAATTGTAAAAGTAAACCATAAAATAGATAATTAATGACTTTATTACATGAAATCAAGTCCATTGAGGAGAGTTTCAAGGAGTGATTTACTGGGACAGATTGTTGTTTAAAGGCCTGATCACATTTATCCTCAAAAGCTGTGCAGAAAAAAGTTATTTCTAAAGTTAAGCATAATCAAAACTGTCACAAAGTGCTTCAACATGTTTTTACAAACCTGTAGTCATCTGCCAGAGATGTTGTGACGGCTGTTGCTGTGTTGCACCCAGAGAGATGATTGCATGGTTGTTGATAGTGGCCCTCCAGACACAGAGTGCTGATTATTTTGGGGTGGAGTGTGGTTTATGGATGTACGGCATGGGTATGCTGCATTGAACACCAAGGCAGATGCCTGCACTCTGTCCACTTCTGCAGAATATCTGTGTATGAAACTTAATGAGGCTCAGACAGTTTCAGGTCTTTCTGGGATTTTTTGTTGTTGAGCGTAATGGGTACTTGAAGCACAAGTATACTGAAGAACCATAAAGCTAAAACAGAATATAAAGTCCATTGATGTTCCTAAAATGTCTGGTCACACTGCAAAGTTGGGACCTTTCTCTATCATGCAAAGGTCCTGTTGCTCTAGCATTAAGGTTCTGTGTCAAACCATTCGAACTGGGTGTTCCTTATAGCACCAAAAAGTGTTTTTTAAAGCCAAAATGGCACTACACATATAGAAACCGTAATGGCATTTTCCCACTGTGCCTGACAGCAGTTTGTCAGGTTGTTCTTGGTAAACATGTTGTGGTTATAATCAGAAGATGTTCACTTATAGACAGTGATGAACCTGCTCCAATAAAGGTTAATACTTGTCCAGGTAGCTTTGTTGGGGGTGGCAGTTGCTCAGTCGGTCAAGAGTTGGGTTGGGAACTAGAGGGTTGCTGGTTCAAGTCCCCATACGGACCAAAGTACAGAGTGTGGATTGGTAGCTGGAGAGATGCCAGTTCACTTCCTGGATGCTGCCAAGTGCTCTTGAGCAAGGCACTGTTCCCCCCACAGCCCATCAGTCTGTGTTTGTATTTCAGGCCTACTGTATGTGTAGTGATTTCTAAAAAAACATTGTGTAAATTGTAATTTTTTCCACTCAACAAACAGTATAAATTATTATTATTATTATTATTATAGTTGGATCAGACATTAACAGATGCCCCTGAAAAAAAATCTATAAATGTACAACCCATACAGTTAGGGATGTGTTACAAATGCAATTACAAGAATAAAGCATGATTATCATTCACATAATCATGGAATGATTATCCATTTTCTTGATGGCACTGTTCTAGCCATGATAGTGTGTTACTGGATGGCCATGTTTGTTACTTGGCCAGTCTGCCACTTTGGTCCAGACTGAAATATCATAACAATGTAAAGGATGACCGTACAATATTGGTACACATTTATGTCCCCTCAGGCTGAATTATTGCATTGGTAATCTACTAGTCTATATCCTTGATGTTCGGCATCCGGGATTACTCTGGTGCCGCAGCAAATTCCCATGAAACCATATGTTTTCGGCGATTTCTCTTTTCTTCCACTTTTTTTAGTTGGAATTCTAACCCCCAAATTCCACAGGATGCGGAAGTGCCGCGTTTCGGTTCGGCTGTGTTTCGGCTCCGTGCACTGACGTCCGTCAACACCCACCAGGTCTCGTGAGATCTCGTAGAATAGAACCACAAAACCAACACCAGTTTGTTTCCATCCAGAGGAGTAGAGGAGAAACAACTCTGTGCAATGTCAAAAGACTATCTGTCCAATCTGAGGACTATGGTTACCTGGTCCTCAGATCTCTGCAGGGTAAATCCAGACAGCTAGCTAGACTATCTGTCCAATCTGAGGACTATGGTTACCTGGTCCTCAGATCTCTGCAGGGTAAATCCAGACAGCTAGCTAGACTATCTGTCCAATCTGAGGACTATGGTTACCTGGTCCTCAGGTCTCTGCAGGGTAAACCCAGACAGCTAGCTAGACTATCTGTCCAATCTGAGGACTATGGTTACCTGGTCCTCAGATCTCTGCAGGGTAAATCCAGACAGCTAGCTAGACTATCTGTCCAATCTGAGGACTATGGTTACCTGGTCCTCAGATCTCTGCAGGGTAAATCCAGACAGCTAGCTAGACTATCTGTCCAATCTGAGGACTATGGTTACCTGGTCCTCAGGTCTCTGCAGGGTAAACCCAGACAGCTAGCTAGACTATCTGTCCAATCTGAGGACTATGGTTACCTGGTCCTCAGGTCTCTGCAGGGTAAATCCAGACAGCTAGCTAGACTATCTGTCCAATCTGAGGACTATGGTTACCTGGTCCTCAAATCTCTGCAGGGTAAATCCAGACAGCTAGCTAGACTATCTGTCCAATCTGAGGACTATGGTTACCTGGTCCTCAGATCTCTGCAGGGTAAATCCAGACAGCTAGCTAGACTATCTGTCCAATCTGAGGACTATGGTTACCTGGTCCTCAGATCTCTGCAGGGTAAATCCAGACAGCTAGCTAGACTATCTGTCCAATCTGAGGACTATGGTTACCTGGTCCTCAGATCTCTGCAGGGTAAATCCAGACAGCTAGCTAGACTATCTGTCCAATCTGAGGACTATGGTTACCTGGTCCTCAGGTCTCTGCAGGGTAAACCCAGACAGCTAGCTAGACTATCTGTCCAATCTGAGGACTATGGTTACCTGGTCCTCAGGTCTCTGCAGGGTAAATCCAGACAGCTAGCTAGACTATCTGTCCAATCTGAGGACTATGGTTACCTGGTCCTCAGATCTCTGCAGGGTAAATCCAGACAGCTAGCTAGACTATCTGTCCAATCTGAGGACTATGGTTACCTGGTCCTCAGATCCTGCAGGGTAATCCAGACAGCTAGCTAGACTATCTGTCCAATCTGAGGACTATGTTTACCTGGTCCTCAGGTCTCTGCAGGGTAAATCAGACAGCTAGCTAGACTATCTGTACATCTGAGGACTATGGTTACCTGGTCCTCAGATCTCTGCAGGGTAAACCCAGACAGCTAGCTAGACTACCTGTCCAATCTGAGTTTTCTCTCACACAACTAATTTACAGCGGATCCGTGCAGAGCTTAGCACCGTCCAAGACAGTTGTGATTTTAATAACCACTTACTGATAGCTAGAATATTAATTCCATGCATTAACTAAACTATGACTGACACCCCTGTAGACATTTGACATGTCCTACCTTACAGCCATCATGCTGTCTACAGGTCAGGACATGCAGAAGCAGAGCAGAGCTGACTGGGAGGTACTGCGAGGAACATGTCTATGAAGTGTATTGCTCTGGTGTATGTAACACATGTCTTTAGTCTGTTGTCACATTCTAAACTTGGACCTGATGTCAGCTCTTCTTTTTACCCATAGGAGTGGTGTGTGTGTGTGTGGTGTTCGTGTGTGTGTGTGGTGTGTGTGTGTGTGTGTGTGTGTGTGTGTGTGTGTGTGTGTGTGTGTGTGTGTGTGTGTGTGTGTGTGCGTGTGTGTGCGTGTGCGTGTGCGTGTGCGATAGAAAGTGAGAGAGATATGATGGTGTGGGAAAAGGCAGCGCTGGGCTAACGGTTTCCTTTGGACTCAGATGGAAAACAGGCATTTGGCCAAATGACTTCATTCCATCCAGCGTTTCACATCCCTGCATCTCTCCTGGCCTGAAGTCACAAAACCTGTACTATTGGTGATGTACTAGCTGAAGATTATTCTACTGTTGATTTTAAAGGAAGTCATTCTGAATCAAATATTCCAAGTGTTATTGTGATTAAAAAGACAGTCCTTCAACCAGAAGGCCCAGATTTAATCATCTACTATGCTAAAATGTTCTCTGTCAGGGTCCACTTGTGTTATGTCACCGACTGTGACCTCTGACCTTTCTGTGAAGGGAGGTTAGAGGAAACCTTTTCAATAAGTGGCACTTCATAAGTTGTCTTTAAAACAAACGCAACCCAAAGTAAATCCTGTGTAGCAGTAAGTCATTGTCTGACAACTGATATCTATTTGCCTTTATCATGTAATGTAAGTGGATTTTAGTGCACTTTCAAGGTGCAACTGAATAGGCTTGCCCTCAGGTCTGCTGTCAGCCGCCCTGAGGGCTGGAAACAGTCATTCAGCCACGGCATCTTTTAATGCTGCTGAACGTCTCTGGCTGCCTGCCTGCCTGCCTGCCTGCCTGCCTGCCTGCCTGCCTGCCTGTCTGTCTGCCTGCCTGCCTGCCTGCCTGCCTGCCTGCCTGCCTGTCTGTCTGCCTGCCTGCCTGCCTGCCTGTTTAGAAACAAGGCAGCCTGCCCCGGCATACAAAGACCAGTCCGCTTTTTATTTCTAAACCAGATGTGTTTTTACTGGGTAAAGTTTAGATTCCCCCAGCGCTACAAATATGCACTGGGCCGGTCAGAGTCTGGACTGCCAGCTTTCAGAGGGGGGGGGTTGGTTCTTCACTCGATGGCTGACTGAATGGTTTGCAGGCCTTCTAACCGGCAGGAACACTTGTTTGGTGAGTGTATGGTTGGCTGACTGGTAAATGGCTGGCAGCCCAAGCTGCTGTCACCTTGTGCCTCTTGATTTGTACTGGAACATATTCTTACCTCCTCACCTCCACTCATCGTACTACAGACCTTTTCCCTTTGTCCATTGGGCTTCTTTCTTTTTTTGAAAGAGGTGAGGACATTTTTTTCTTATACGACAGGCTTAATGTTTTTTGTCACACAAACAAAATATATCACACCCAGGGTAGACGTCACAGCAACATCACGTGACACTTCTTTAGATGACTGCAGTCAGCAGTCAAAACTGTCAAAGCATGACAAAAAACTTTAAGCCTTTCATAAAAAAAGAGCATCCACACACTGCCCCCCACACTTAATACAAACTGCGATTATACACACACTCACACGCACATATGCACACCCACATACACACACGCATGCACGCACGCGCGCACACACACGCACACACACACACACACACACGCACACGCACACGCACATACACACGCACACGCACACGCATGTTTTTCTTCTGTGGATTGTTGGAGCAGTTGATGCAAGGACAATTTCTGTGTGGACAGAATAAAGTTGTATCTTATATTATCTTACACTGCCCAAATAGAGTTAAACATGATCAATGTATAACTTGAACAGCAGGTACTTCCACAAATGCCCCTCTCTAGGAGAAGTGCCCACTTCCTGTCCCCATAATGCTTAAGAGTTCAGTTAATTCTATAATCTGTGTTCAGTTCTGGGAGCTCACAGCGTGTAAACAGTCTATGAAAACACTTAAAGCTGCTCTGCCTTTACTTTGGCTTTAATCTGTATTTTGTTCAGGATCTTTGTTTCTATCTGAAGTTCTGCTGTCACTGCTTTGCTGTAAGGTCAAGGCATTTAACCTTATGTAATATGTTGCAATCATTTGACTTCTGAGCAGTTGCTTTGCATACGTGTGTCTGTGTGTGCATGTGTGTGTGGATGTGTGTACTGGTGCCCTCTGTGACCAGCTAATCTTTCCTCATCAGCTTGTTTGTTCTCTCTCAGCGGGCACTGTTTGATATCTAGACACAGCTGTGAGGAAAACAAAAGCCTGTGTGTGCCGTCTGCATGCATCTGTGTGTGTGTGGGGGGGATTTTGTTGTGTGCATGTGAGACTTGATGAGTGAAAAAAGGAGCACAAGTGTTTGTAATAAGTCAATAAATGTGCATGCATGCAACACTGTTGGCTGATGGAGGAGAGTTGGAAGTGTCACTGTGTTTGTCACAACGTGTATGGTCACAATGGGTACTATGACACACACACACACACACACACACACAGACACACTTAGCACACACACACGCCACTCTCAGACCTAGACAACGGAGCTCAGTCTTTCTCTTGGTCTCAGCAGACTGGTCACTAGTGTGTCCTGGGACAGTCGAGGGTTGGTTGTTTAGAACGAAGTATTCCAGGAGGGAAGACCTCGCTGCTGGGTTAGGACCCACTCATCCTATGCTGTCTTCATTCTTGGTTTATGTTTAACCTCCTGACTTGTATTTTATTGTTCTGTCTCTGTTCCCTAGTTTGATCAATAACTGCATTGTATGTAATCAGATTAGTATTGACTTGTTTCCTCTTTTTATTTGTAGCAGTCTGATTTTTTGACAGTGTCTTTACACTACAATGAAAACTGCTATAGAGAGTAATTACAAAATGTAAATACATTGAAAGGCTATTGCTCAAATTCCAAACATGCTGGTTTGAGCCTCTTAACCATGAGGATTAGCTGTTTTTTTGTTTAATAGCATTGTATGTTAAATATTCCTATTTTTTGGACTGCTGGTCTGTACAAAATAACAATTAGAACACCCTGGGCGCCGAGGAAAGTGTTCTAGGCTTTTTCACGTTGTTTTATATATTGTAGACTTTGCAATTAATTGGTTAATAAAATTAAAAAAAATATATATATATATATATATGGACAACCTTTGGCAGAGCCAGGCTCCAGTCTATGCCAGACTAAACACTGAACATGAATTGATAAAATCACATTCTTCACTTCACACCCCAGTATAGTACTTGTCAGCATCACAGAAACAAGGTTAACTATATAAACAACCCAAGGGACTGTTCCTTCTCACTGATCCGATCAAAGCGGGATCCATACAGTGGCTGGAAGGAGAGTGTACAGCATGTGTGGTGTAAGTGCAGCCCAAGAGTTGGCTTGGTGGGCCATGGTGCAACAGCATCTTTGTTTTGTTCCTCTTTCAGATTAACGACAAGGAACGGGTTCATACTGCGTCTGGAGGTCTTACACAGCCTAGTTTAAAGGGACTCGCTAAAGCCTGTTGGTCTCAGCCAGGCTTAACCTGGGTTTACTAGACTTGGAAGTTAAATGGGAATATGTAAGGGGGGGCACACAAGCTACTATAGCAAGAAAGAAAAGGAGCAAACCATTGAAGGACAGACCATACAAATATTACCATCTCAGTTCACAAATCACTTGACTTCTTAAAAAATGCCATGTTTTCAGGTCTCTGCTAAAGAGCTTAGTCTTAGCAATCTAGCTGTGTTAATATATCATTTATCTATTTTTAGCTAACTTTGTTTGTATTAGATTAGATGATACTTTATTCATCCCACAGCGGGGAAATTCCCTATAAGAGACACATTCTAAATCAGAGCTCCTCATCTGTATCTACATGCCGTTGATGGAGTTCATTATAAAACAATATGCTTCTCTGAGTGTCTGTTGGTTTACATTCCAGCTGCCACTCAAATCTGTAGAGCTTTGGCCAAGCTGTTGAAACTTTTTTGTTGCCTGTGAAAGGGGGGGAGCCTGTGGCTTTCTTGCACACACACACACACACACACACACACACACACACACACACACACACACACACACACCACACACACACAGCTGTTGTATAGACACTCAGACCACAGAGGAAGCAGAGTCCCAGGGTTGTGTGTTTACAGCCAACCACAGATCTCTGACGAGCAGTAAGTGTGTGTGCGTTTGAGTTGGTTACAGTCTAACTGCGACTTCTGAAAGCTGAAAACAGACCAAAGTTAGACCTTTCCAAACAGTTCCTCTAGGAGGTGGAGCCGGAGCGCCACTAAATCTGATGAATAGTCCGCTGTTCTAGAGAGTGTCTTATCGTTGCCACCCATCCTGTGCACTGAGCAACACTTCCTATCTGCCACGCTGGTCTGCATCATTATTTCTTTGTGGGTGACGGTCACATGTTGCTGAGGCTGATTCAGTGTCTTCCTGTTTCTCTGTAGATCCATCGAGACAGAGAGGCGTCGTTCCATCAGTCCATCAGCAACACTCAACACTCAGGTAAGATTTACTCTTAGCCGCTAATTATCTAACCTCTTTTGTCAGAATTGGCTATGAATTTTTTTGTGTGCATGTTTTTGTTCTGATTTGTTTTATTTATTTAAGAGGATTTTTGTACTGTATAGTGCTTAAAGCCACACTGCAAGGTTGTAGTGAATGCAGACGTGGCTCATCTATGCATTAATACTTCCGCTTTTTTAAAGCCCATTTAAGTTCTAGCCAATTGATGTTTGGCCTTGTGATGTTTAAAACAGTGTGGTTGAGGTGTCACTGACACAAAGCAACCGTAGACTACTTCAGCGTTTGAGCTTCAGCATTTGGCTGGACTACCTGAGTGCTGTAATGGTGATCGAAACCTTGGAGATGGTTTTGTTGTTGTTGAAAAAGGTAATTCAGAGTACCTCTTTTAAAATACATTAGCAGAACATCCACTGTAAAATCTTATATAATACACTGTATCAGCAAGGCCTAACACTAAGACAGAAGGCTGCTGACTGAAATGTACTAAACAGAGTGAATGACTTAAAGATTGTGTGTGACTAAATGAGCGGGACCTTGTTTTTATCCCATGAACGTAAGGACGTGGATACATGGCTCTAGCATGAAGATGATGTGTTACATGTGTTGCCAACTCTGCCGGTTGGTGACACTTGGTAACCTTCTAGTTGACCCTACAGTGTTTTAGGAAATTACTCTGTAACATAGCTAATTATTGTGAGTGACAGTGGAGAAACAGCAGGACGGACTGTAGAAACCTGGTGGACAGACATGTGATGTTAGAGCAACAACAGCTAGTGGTAGCTAGCCATTGTCTAGACATTACCTTGGCTAGTGTGTATGTGTTGTCATGCATCTGGTCTTTCCCCCAGTTAAGGTAAGTCTTTAGTTCAATATTAGTTGTTTTTCTAGTTGTTTCTGTTTTTTTATAAATGTATTTCTGTGTAACAAGACTAAGACTCTACAACCAAGCTAGCAGCTCTTTTTTAGCTGGTGCTAAATGCTAACATAAGCATGCTAACATGTTTGCAATGGAAATTTTAACATGCTGATGTTCAATAGGTTATACTTACAATGTTCATGTTAGTTTAGCATGCTAGCACAACATTTTAGCACCTCTCACAGCTGAGCTTGTATGGAAATGTTTTATGTTTTGTAAGTTATCAGCCATAAACCAAAGGATTAGACAAATTTGAAGTTTGACCTCATGGTGGTACAAGATAAGCTGTCAGGGGATCACCAGAGTCATTAGGTGTTATCCTCTGGGGGTCATGAATCTCTCTACTAAATTTAATGGCAATCCCTTAAATCGGTGTTGAGATTTTTTGGTCTGGACCAAAGTGGTCTACCGACTGACTGGTCAAGTGACCCTTCCTAGAGCTGCGTTGCCAGGCTTTGTGGCTAAAAACAACATTAGCTCACTCATCATTGCAGTAAAAGGATGATTGTTGGTGTTGTAGCTGTGGATATATTTCATTCAGTATATGAGTCATGACTGTAAAAGAACATGTTAAATATTGACATATACATATGTATGGGCAACAGTCACAGTAAGATAGGAAAACAGGATAGTATGAGAAAACAAAAGTATGAGAAAACAGATGAAACATCAGTCTTTCAGACAGAGAAAAAGAGAATATGGTTTTAATTGATGAGATGAAAAAATAAAAAGGGAAAGAACGGAACTCTTTCCAAAGATGGAAAGAGAATGACAAAGAATAGGAGGGTGGGTGAGGGTGGGATTTCCTCTGTAGCAGCTGGGAGAAGTCGGCATCACTTCCTTTTTGGTGAGAGTATATATATCTCTCTCCCTCACTAAACTCATCCAACGTAGGTTAGCAACATCAGATAATAACAAGAGCCATGGCAGCAAACTGACTGCCTGGCTCGTAGATCTCCAATCCTCGATTCACACACATGAGCACAATAGAACAACACAAAATAAACAGTTCCCACATGAGACAGGGACATGTGATGTCCGTTGCATGTACACATGTACATGTGTACTAATTTACTGTTCACAATTGAGCACCCTATTTAAAGCCATGCAGGCAACATGGCCCTAGGGTTGGCAATGATCAGCCGTGTGGTTGATCAGCCCTCCACTGGAAATATCTCAACAACTATTGGATAGATTGCTTTGGAATTTTAGAAGGGTTTTCATGGTTGCCCTAGGTGCTGACATTAGCATTTAGTCTAGCTGAAGCACAAACACTGCAATGTAAAACGTACATTGGATTAACATCACTTACCATACTCTACACTCTACATGACGCTTGAGATTATTAAACTAGACGTGAGGAAGGAAGTTGGGGTGTTGACCTTCTTTTGTCAATGTCAAAGGTCAGTAGAAATGGGTTGACCCAAGCTCAGGGTGGAGAACTCCCTGATAATCTGCTCTGCTTGAGGGTTACAAGTATCAGCCAGTGTTTAACCAATTTCTTCTTGCATGTTTTCTCCATATGTTAATTTCAAATGTAAATGTGTCTGTATTGAATATTAAGTGATATAAAGTAACATTGTGTAAGTACGGCTATACAAACTCAGACACAGCAGCAAAGACAACATAGAAGGCATCCAAGAGCACTTGATTGACAAGTTTATGCAAAGCCTCAGTCTCAGCGCATGCTGTGTATTGCCTGTGGTGTGTGATGGGTCTGGATCTGCATCCCATAATATAGCTGGTTAATGTGTTTTTGGAAGGCCACAGCTTGGTAGTGTGCCTGGCTGCCTGCGGTTTGCTAGCCTCTGTTGAGAGTCTTGCTGCTGATTTAAAGTGTTGTTTGTAATGTTGCATGGTATTATATTTATCACGAGTGAAGCTTTGTCCTCTTTAGCTCAACTTCATTCAGTAACCCTCATTTATATAGGAGGAGACACGCTGGGTGTGCCTTCGATTCCAGACAAAAATAATACTGTGTAAGAGAAAACAAAGATATAGGAGTAAATGGTGGTTTAAAATGAATCGCAGTAAGGGTTTAAATTACAGTTTGGTTAAGTAGTGTACTTCTCTCTGAAACGTGGGCAAGGAAGACAGCAGAGGACAGATTTTTATTTCAGTGAACATGGCAAGCTATGTGACATGCCAGCAGCCTCTTGACAAAATTGTGAGGATTTTCCATTATGCATTAAAACAGTTTGACCATTTTATTACTACATTCATTTTGTGAATGAACACACCACGCTGCTCTACATTAAGGGCTTCAAAAAGGTTTTTGGTGTGGCTCACTTTGTATTGCTCAGACCTCAAAGTACTCCACATCAGAGGTGGGTAGTAACAGTTACACTTACTCGGTTACATTTACTTGAGTACGTTTTTGAAAAAATTGTACTTCTAGGAGTAGTTTTAAATCACTATACTTTTACTTGTACTTGAGTAGATTAGTGAATAATAAACTGTACTCTTACTCCGCTACATTGGGCTACAATGAGCTCGTTACTCGTTACTACGCGTCATTGTTTTTACCCCCGCGTACGTCTCATTTTAATGTTTTATTTTGAAAGAGAGAGAGAGAGTCTTCCGCTGAAGGCTCTGCCACGTGACTGTGTTTCACCAATCAAACGTTGTTGTGCAGTCACGTGACCATACTCGATCTCAGCAGTGCGACAGGTTAGCTTTACGATCGTAGCAAGTCAAAGATGTCAGAATCAACCGTCGCCAAGGCAACGCAGACCAAGAGGACCCCCCCCCCCCGGCCTCATAGTGAAAGCATGGTTACCTTAGGAAAAGTGTGAAACAGCAGCTACATTATTTGGCGTTTAGTGTTGAACAAAACAAACGGACATGTTAGCGTCCAAATACTCAACATCTAGCCTGAGGAGACCTAGCGGTAACTTTAGTTTCTGCTGTGGATGGGTGGATGTTTGTCTTTAAGTATGTTTTACACATGCAGTATCCATCCAAATTTGATGTGACAAGTCTCTCACTTAAGCTATTTTGTAATTAATAAATTAATTTTAATTTATTTTATTGATTGGATGAACTATAATTTGCCTAAATATGATTATTTTGTATTTTTGTCGGTCTGATTGATGCTTGTGTTATAAATAAATCAGACGTTACTCAACAGTTACTCACTACTTGAGTAGTTTTTTCATCAAGTACTTTTTTGTAATTATTTGGATGACTACTTTTACTTTTACTTGAGTCTTATTATTCTAAAGTAACAGTACTTTTACTTGAGTACAATTTGTGGCTACTCTACCCACCTCTGCTCCACAGTGGCTTTTCAGCATTGTAGAATAAGTGACTAGCTGCCGTCACGCAAATATTCTCTATCTGCAAAAAGTAAGCCCAGTTGCTCTAATTTAACATGTCATGTCCTTAGAAAATACAGGACAAGAAAATATGAGGGTATACGGAAAAATAAGGTTCTATCTGTAAGTGCTGATAAAATCTGCACTTAGGGAAACACTCAGGTAGCCTCAGTGGCAACTTATCTCGACGAACTGAATATGAGACAGCGATGGATACTTTATCTTGTTGGTTATTTCTTCCCACATTCATTACTTCAGACTGAATAATTAGTTTGGATCATATCTCTCTTGCAATTTTTCTTCTACAGCATTCATCTCACAACATACATTTCTCCTCCTGAGTTCAGCCTGGCTTCCTTTTTAATGTCCTACTGTACATTTTTAACTGCATTGGAACAGCAGTAACTGTTTGGATTGCAAGCATTTTTTGATTGATTGATGAGTAGTTACACCATTAGCATGGCAACGAGCTGTGAGAAGTGCGTATGAGTTTTTGCATGACAGTATAGTGATATATTTATACATAGTAGTATATAACTAGTCCATGTGGGTGATGTGAAATGATGATATGATATTTTTACTGTTGTTTGCTTGCACTGCTGGTATTCTAGAGAGTTTTCTAAAAAAGAAAGTTTTTTTCTGTACTGACCCCATTAGTCTCTTAGTAGATGTTGCATATACTGGAAGTCAAAGTAATGTCTACAGCTGGTTGAGCGGATTCACATTCACCCAACAATCTCAACCACCCACTGATTCATCAGACCGCTTTACACCTGTTCTGTGTGTGTGTGTGTGTGTGTGTGTGTGGAACAGAGAGAGGAAGACAGCTGTCAAAACTCACATTCCCCTGCTAGTTTTGGTGGACAGGTGTGAGGGGGTGGAGTCCAACAAAAACTCCCAGCATCCACTTCTGTCACCAACACTTACACTCCGTTAACACACACACAGTTACATTTTGGGATCCTCCATTCATAGTGGGCATGTGATGTTAGAAAATATGAAGACCAAAGGGTAAAATGTATTGCTTTAACTTTCAAAACCATCTTGGTCAAGCTTAAGCTCGGCAGCAGCACTTGGGGTCAAAGGTCAGTGTAGTTTTCATCTTTGGAGTGCTGTCTTTTCCACTGTGTTGTAAAGAAAAGCTACTTTTGATGATGTCATGAGGTGACTGTCCATATGACATCCCCTCTTAATGCCCTGTGTATCTCTGTGTGTGACCTTTCTACTGCAGAAATACTTCTACAATAGAGAGGAAAACCCTTTGCTCTCTCTGCTGCGGGATACAAACACACTAATATGGAGACACTCATTTCCTAAATCAGATTTAAACCGCTGACACCTCTGATTACAAGATTCAGAATTGAATATTATTTAGTTTCTAAGCGCTTTCAAGACCTGTAATGAGAAAGTATTGATTAGGTTAGTTAGATAGGAGTGTGTGTGTGAGTGCTGTGTTTTTGTACTGGTTAATATTGGGATCCTTGATCCTTGCTGACTTGGGCTTAGCAGTCCCTTGGTTGTAGGGCTGATGAGGACCCGACTGGATGCCCCACCTCTTCAACACATCTATGCTTTCATGCAGTTGCAGTAAGCAACTAATCCGTTTCAGGAAGTCTATTACTGTGCCCCCCGATTGCTTGTTTTTTATTACAGTGTAACCGATTCTTGCCAAAATGAAGGGCTCTGTCACTGACCACTCCCAATTGAGTCCTTTGTCCCATCTCCTGATCCCCGGATGGCCCTGTTCTCTGTGCAGCTGCCTGCAGCTAAATCTTCCTGGAGTGCCCGCTTGTATCACAGGTCATTGCCATTGGTGCAAACACACCAGCCAAGACACAGGGCCGCTGGTGTTTTTCTCACCTTGTGTCTGTGTCTGAATGTATGTGTGTCATTATGGCAAAACGGGGTCCTGGAGAAACTTACTGTAGCGGATTCTAACACAGAAGCAGTTATGAGTACTTTGCCAGGTGTTTATATGTCTGTCTGTCTGTCTGTGGCCAGATGTTGTCACCACGATAGCATCACAACCACGCAGGATGCAGCCAGGGAACTTTACCTGTGTGTAGTTGAGATCCAAATGAAGGCCCAGTTTGAAAATGGCTTTGGTCCAAGCAAGGGCCCCGGAGGTAGAAGGGTAGAGAGGAGGGAAATGGCCCCCCCCCGCCCAACACTGTGGCCCAATAATGCATCATGGCTGGTGTGATCCCATTGCAAGATGGCCTCTAGTTAATTATTGTAGACATTTTCACACAGTATCCTGACACACAAGGAACTTCCTCTTGTTCATATGAGCACAGGGAAAATGTTCCTGAGGGATAAAGAATAACTTCCGCTTTCTCTGGCAAAAATAGACATAAGAAATCATAAGAAATGATGCAAAATAACAAACTCAGTGAGTGATCTCATCCAGTTGTTCTTGGCATCTGGCTAAAGTCAGCCTACTGTTATACATCTGTAGTCGGGCACAATCTTCCTCTTTTAGTTCACATCCTTACATTTACAAAAAACTACAGTGCCACAGGGCTGTTGCATAAGAAATGTT
Organism: Etheostoma spectabile; assembly: GCF_008692095.1. Lineage (NCBI taxonomy): Eukaryota > Metazoa > Chordata > Actinopteri > Perciformes > Percidae > Etheostoma > Etheostoma spectabile. The sequence goes on from NC_045733.1 coordinate 19,728,327, forward strand.
GTACCGTGTGCAGACTTTAGGAAGCATTACTTCTTTTTAATGAGGGGACGTTTAAAAAGAAACATCTGGAATAGTGTGTTTAAACCCCAAAATGGCTTATGGTGGGTTGCTGTTGAATACCTCTATGTTTAAACGAGGATGTGAAGATATTTAATGTGCCATATCGCTGGCTATGATTCAGGTGGTGACTTACTCAAGTACACATTGATGTGGCCGTTGATTGCACACACTGGGCTTGAAACTGTGCTTTCTCTCATTGCTCCTTGTAACTTTAAAGCTAATACAAAATAGTGCAGAATGTCTTTGTTAGTCTGTCAGTGTCCAGTTGGCCCCATGGTGATGCTATCCTCTTCATGAAAGCTGGTCTGCAGTACATCAGTACCATTTTCAGTTGTCATTTTCTCTGAATGAGATTGTAACTTCAGTTCTGCTCTCAGGCCTTTGAAACACACAAACAGCAGTTGTTTGCCTTTGCAGTAAAGCCACAGATGGATATAGTCAGGACAGTGGGCCATTGATCCGCCAGGCTTTCACACCTTCTCAGATTCCCAGAAGTCTTTTCACTGATGTCTAACTGACCCGCTTATGTATCTAACTTTAATCAAGAGTTCGTACCTTCATACTTCTGATTGAGTTAAACAGGTTTCTACATCAGATTGATCTGTGTTTCCCACCTGCTATATTTCATTATTTCATTATTAACACATTGTTGGTCTGTCCTTTTAGGAGCCTCACAGTCTTCAGCATTTCCCAGTTTGCCCAGTAGAAGCAGCAGTGCCACCAGCTGTCCGTCCACAGCTCACAGGGAACTCTGGCAGCGACATCGAAAGCTTCCTAAACACTGAGCCGGGATATGACGGTGTCTTCAGAAAGGTCAGACTCAAGGTTTTGTCTTTGTGACCAGTGTTCACACTTTGCCTCCAGGACACACAAACTGGACTGACAACTCGAGTTTTGCTAGTTGTATTGTGTTTACAAGCAAACTCCCCTAATCCCACTTATTCATAATCAGTGTTGAGTTCATTATAAACAATGCCCTGAAATTATAACAATGTTAATATGAGGGAAGCAGTGATGTTGTTAAAATCTTTGTTTCAAGAGGGAATATTTGGGGCACAGAAATGAACTAGAACAAAAATATCAGAAAAACAACAACATAGCTCTTATTTGTTTCTGTATGAGCAGCGGCTAGCTGGTTACAGAATTAAACTGCAAAACAATCAATAAATACATGTAAATAATTGACAATGTGTAAGCTTTGATTTAGCCGTGAATTCAGGGTTTAACAAGTTGTACCTGTGCTCCAAATATCCAGTTCACTCAAGCTGAACATGAATATATATATATATATATATATATATATAATTTGTGTGTGTGTGTTTGCCCTATCAGGATTATATAGAATATGGAAAGTACTGTAGCTATTTTGTCGGTCTAGGCTTGACTATTAATTCATCAGCGCCCCAAGGCTGAGATGCCAAACGTCTACTAAGCATCTTTTTAAGCCGACAGCTCTACCCTGCTGCTGGGGGAGTGCAAGCCGTGGTCCCTGCTGTCACTCTGCTGCTGTTGAAAGTGTTGAAGCACTTGAAACATGCTCATAGTAATGTGAACTGAATTTCCTGTTTGTTGTAAACAACAATGGAAAACGTCAGCACAGAGAACATCAGCTGCCCTGAGAATATAGTATGACGCTGAAGGTTAAGTGACAGGGATGACCAAAATGGGCCATAACATCCACATGCTTTGATTCCACACAAAGACCACAGCAGCTAAATTCAGCTGCAGTAAGAGAGGATTAATGTCTTCACTGATCATCTTTTGTAAGATACAATACTGTACATTTTCTAGAAGCAGTAGAATAATTAGCAAAGCAACTCTAAGGAACTCATGGCATTGATTCCAGTAACATATCAGTTGAGTGAGTGTCATGTCCATGTACCCTTGAGTCCGTGTAACTTTAAATGCTCACTGGTGTTTGTGGATATGGCAATATCTAAGAGCATAACATATCAAATAAAGTTAAGAACTCAGCTGCATCCTTCTCCCAGCTCTAAAGCTAAAGTTATGTACCTCAGAAACATGCAGTCAGAACACACACACACACGCACACACACACACACACACGCTCTCCTGTGGTCTCACAGGAAGTCGTGTCCGCAGCATCAAGCAGATCTTTCATTCCCAGCTCTCTAACAGAAGCAGCTCTATGCTCGGCTCTCTCACTGCAGCTGGCAGCACAATAGGCTCAGTTAAAGCTCACACCTACAAATTAGCTCTGAATGGACTATACAATACCTGGGGGTGTGTGTGTGTGTGTGTGTATGTGTATGTATATGTATATGCGTGTATGTATGTATATATATATATATATATATATATATATATATACATACACACACAACTTATATAACAATTTCCTGGGAAAGGTTTGTTTTCACAAGGTTGCCATCATTTATTGGTGTTTGTTTTAATGTCAGTGTTTCTATAAAGTGGCTCTGGCTCATTATCTGGAAGCTTTGCCATTTGGTCCTCATTATATCCCATTCCTGTGGGTTAAATAGCTCTACAGAATTCTCTTAATTCATCGTATGCTACAGTGAAGAAATGCTGAAGGAGATACAATACATCGACTGAGATTTATTAACAATAATTTGAAGAGCATCTGTTCTTTTCAGTTCTATACTATTTTCAGTTCTATTCTAGTGCATTGTGTTCTGTTCTATAATATACCATAGCATTGTGTTCTGTTCTCTATTTACTGCTCTGTAGTATTCTGTTTTATTATGTTCTATCCATAGAAATGAAATGGATTAGTTTCTGTTTCTATCCTATTCTGTTCAATTCAATTCAATTCAATTTTATTTATAGTATCAATTCATAACAAAAGTTATCTCAAGACACTATACAGATAGACCACACTCCAGAATTTACAAGGACCCAACAGTTCTAGTAGTCTCCTCCAGAGCAGCAACAGTGCGACAGTGCTGTTGTATCCTGTTATTATATTCTTCATATATGTGGTTGTTAAAATAGTGAAATTGCCTCATATGTTTTATGTGTCCCCCAGTTACTGTAGCCAGATGACCAGGATGTGTCAGGGTTCAGGCCTCCTTCCTATGTGTTTCTGTGAGCTGAAATACTGCCAGTTGTAGTACTCTTTTCACTGGAGTGCTCCTTTATTAGATGTGGAATGGATGTGAATACCAAAAGAAACCAGCTATTTTTACACATATTAAATCAATCAACATTTTATTAGAGTTTGGCACTGATTTCACTTATTTTTATATATTTCTTGTGGCTCATGATAAACTGTCACTTACAGGTGCTGCTTCTTTTACTTTGACAGTTGTCCATTAGCACATGATTCTGAATGGGCAGTCAGGCTTTTCAATACATATACATATATATATATATATATATATATATATATATATATATATATATATATATATATATATATATATATATATTAGGGGTGTGACGAGACGCTTACTCCACGAGACGAGACACATCACGAGATTGGGGTCACGAGAACGAGACGAGATTTTAAAAAAAAAATTAAAGAAATCCTTTATGAAATATATGAATGGAAAATAGTTTTTATTCAACTGAAAAATCACAAAATGCAAAACAATTTAGGTGCTGTATACTGTTTATTTAAAAAAAAAATAAACAGTATAAATAAAATAATGTGTAAATAACAGAAAAATAACACTTTAAATGCAAACAGTAAGTGTATCATAACCAAAGTACTGCTCTCTTAAAACTACAAGTGCAAACAGAAACAAATTTTTAAATTTTTTTTTAATGTTTTCGTCGCGGGTGCAGTAGTTAGTAGAGAGCTGTGGTGGTGCTGGAAGTGTTTTTGCATAGTGCTCGTGTTAGCCGTGGTATACGGCATTTTTTTCTTACAATGTTTACATATTGTGTTCGTCTTGTCTGTCACTCTTTCGCCGTTTATCATTTCCGCAGGAAAACCAAAATGTTGCCACACTAATGATTTAAAAGTGGCGGGGGGATCTCCAATAGTAATTTCACGCTCCATCACGCTGACATCACAGCGCCTCACGAGACAACTTTTCACCTCGACGAGAAATCTCGTCACGTTTTAATCTCGCGAGATCTCGTAAAACGAGATCTCGTCACACCCTTAATATATATATATATATATATATATATATATATATATAATATTTATAGTATAATATATTTTTGGGATTTCTGCAGAACGATGAACCAGTGACAGGAGGAGACAGTGCCAGCGAGGTGTCCGTCTCCTGTTCCTCGGCAGACGACACCGCCAGCATCGGTCTGTCCAGCTCTAGTCCCGAGTGCAGCCAGGGCCTGGAATGCAGCTGGAGCCCAGAGGAGAGCATCCAGACTGGGGCTCCTATCACTGCAGGACTGGACAGTGGTTGTGGGGGTGGTGGAGGAGCAGGAGAAGCTGAAGAAGAAGCCAAAGACAGAGTGACCGAGGTGCCACGTCGCTCCTGTCTACTCCGGAACAGTATCCGCTCCCTGTCGCCTCTTCGCCGCCACAGCTGGGGGCCTGGGAAGAACAACGGAGGAGAAGCAGAGATGAACCACAGGAGGTGAGGCCGAGAAGGAGACCCGATTATACTTGATTCTTTAAGATGAAGGATTTCTGATGACATTGTGGATGGAGTTGAATTGATAGCGAGATAGGAACGTTACTTCTTTGTCCTCAACATTGGCTGCTGGTATTAGTCAGTGTGTGTTTTAGTAGACCTTATGTGTGCAGATGTCAGTATTATTAGTGCTTGTTGATGTCATTCACAATGTGCCATGTTAAATGTTTCCTCTTCCTGCTGTGAGCAGCTGTGTTGCCATTTGCCTGGTGTTGTTAAGAGGGCTACCAAAATTGTGCGCACACACACATGCATACACACAATGACTCAGAGACACACCCACAGCAACATGTACAGTATAGTCATCAGTTCACACATACTACTTCACTCCCACATTGACACACTAAGAACATAATGCAGTTTTTGTGCTAAGCTAAGATAAGCTAACTATCTCCTGGTTTCAGCTTCCTATATGAACGTGGTATCAATCTTTTCATCTTACTTTAACTCTAAGAAAGCAATAAGCGTATTTCCCAAAATGTAAAAACACTTTTTCGTTAAGATCCTGATTCTGAAGAAATGCCTTTTTTCCTCCAACATGGTGGCCTGCGCCTCAGAGCTCCATACACACAATGGTGCCAGAGATATCAACCAACTAAAAAGATTATGGTTCCATCAGAAAATGAAATAGTTTATTTGTCATTCATTCATTTATTGATTCATTCATTGATTCATTGATTGATTCATTCATTCATTATGTCCTTATTGACCTGCCATCCCCTCATTTACCAACTCCTCTCACCCATCATGCACCCCCCTCTCTCTCTCTCTCTCTCTCTCTCTCTCTCTCTCTCTCTCTCTCTTTCTCATCCATCACCTTCAGTTCTGCCCATAGCCCTGGTGAGAGGAAGCTGACCTTTCACAGGAGAAGGTACTAATTAATCCCATTCAGTAGTTAATCTGATGTTAAGATTGACTTGTTGTCGGGTGACGTGCAATGGCAAATTCATGTAGTGTAGCCTATGTGGATCTCCCACCTTTAATGTATGCTTGCTGAACTACTGCTGCATGGGGCTCCATCCTTTAAGGCAACTGTGCTGAAAACTGTTCTTTTC